>NW_020954610.1:14621039-14686908 GCF_900497805.2 Vombatus ursinus | reverse complement strand
TTTCTTTCTTTCTTTCTTTCTTTCTTTCTTTCTTTCTTTCTTTCTTTCTTTCTTTCTTTCTTTCTTTCTTTCTTTCTTTCTTTCTTTCTTTCTCCTTAAGTAACCCTAACCTTCCTTTTCATGGGTAATTATTTCAGATTATATTGATTTCTATTTGTCATAGAATATTAATAGAATTTGAAGGCTGGAAGGGACTTCTGGGATAATTTAATTCAACACCTTCATTTTAAAAGGGGCCAACTAAAGCCCAGAGAAGTTAAAAGATTTTTCATATAGTACAGTTAGGGATTAGATCTGTGATTTCATTCATATAGGGAACTCTCATGTGAAGAAACTTCTACCAATTTGTCAGAGCCTTCTCTTCATCTTATATTTTTAGAGAGTCACCCAGATCACTAAGAAGTTAAATGATTTGTTTAAGGCCACGTGACCAGTATGTGTCAGAGGAGGGGTTTAAAGCTTGCTCTCCATTCACTATGCCATATTGTCATTAGGTCATTTTTCGGTTGTGTCCAACTCTTCATGACCCCATTTGAGGTTTTCTTGGCAAAGATACTGGAGCAGTTTGCCATTCCTTTCTCCAACTCATCTTATAGATGAGGAAACTAAGGTAAAAAGTAACTTCCCCCGAGTCACATAGCTGGTACATGTCTGAGGCCAGATTTGAACTCAGTCAGGTCTTTTTGATTCTAGACCCAGAGTTCTATCCACTTAGCTGCCCCTTACTATGCCATGCTACCTCCCATGTCAGGAAATACTACTGACACTATATTTAACACTAAAAACTTGCATTTATATAATGCTTTATAGTTTACAAAAAACTTTCCTCCCAATAATCCTGTGAGGTCAGTCATGGAAGCTTCATTCTATCCATTTTATTGGAAAAGGAACTGACAGTCAGAAATTTTAAGAGCTAATATTCATGTGCACATTTAATATATGTGAGGTGCTTTGCCCCCATACCTTATTGGACCCTCCCAATGACCTTATGTGGTAGATTCCATAGGTATTATCATCATTTTGCAGATAAGAAAACTGAAGCTTGGAGACATTAAGGGACACAATCAAGATTCAGACTCGGGTCTAGTGTTCTTTCCATGCTACTTCATCACACTTTTGCTTATGCTGTATTTTCTTATCTCACTTAGGCCATTCATTAATGTCCTGAGAGACAAGCCTTCTTACAGGTTGGTACATGTGACTGTAATTGAACTTTATAAAACTGAAGGCTCATGGTATTGTTTCCTAGCCTTGCTGTTACCATGCCTCATGTCTTCATTTGCCTCAAGGTACTGCAAAACTGTGTTCTAAAAATGAAACAAAAAAATTAAATTCACTTAAAAAAGCTAGATAGTAGTAATAGCTCTTTGGAGTACTTTGGAGGAATTTGTGTAGTACACTGAAATTGAATTATGGGGCATTGCCAAAGTCAAAGACTCTTAACCTTGAGAAAAGGTGTGTACCTTATCTCAATTAGCCCATCAGCCTTCCCCTCCATGAATGAATGATTTAGGGGTGGGATGAGTGTATATCTCCCTGGAGAAGTAAAATATAATCTGAGGATATAATCAAACACTAATTAGCACCCTGAATCAGTGGCCTGGGCAAATGGTGTCTCATTCCTCTGTTTTTATAGCCTTGTCTGTGATTTTATGGTTACAAGCCTGGGAGAACTTCTTAAGTCTGAAATGATTCAAAGTGGCTGGGCCCACTTTGACTTGGGACTCCTAGAGAGCCAGGTCAGTTATGGACCTGACCCACAATTTTGCATCCACGGTCACATTGTCCTTTGCTCTTGATGATTCTCAATCATATCAGATCTCTTCCTAGGGACATCTAGGCCTGTGAAATCAGTCAGACTTTTCTGTCCTTTTCTTAGAGGGAAGATGAGATAAGGAAGAAATATCCCTCGCATCTTCTGTCTTGTGCCATGAATTGAAATGGTCTTTCAGTGACTAAAGTTTCAAATAAAACAAAACAAACAAAAACACTGATGATGGTTATAAGTAGTTCTCTGAGCTGGGAGATCCTGAAATTCTTTATCCTGATTAGATTTCTCTAGACTACAAGGCCTTCAGGAAATTTTAGATCTTTTTGATCTTCTCTTGCCTTCACTGTACTATAAATTAGTGATCCAGGAAGATATTGATGTAGAGGTTGGGCTTTATGGAAAATGACCTGAGTCGCATTATGTTTCTCTCACAGGGTCTCTTAATAAGTCCATAGCACAGAGCTTATTTTATTCTGGTTGCCAGCAACTAATATTCAGCTCCCCTGCTAGACCAAGGAGACAGCAGAGGACTTTAGCCTATGGGCTAGAAACACTTAGGGTCTCTTACTCTCCCTTATCTCTCTACTTTAAATGTTTAATGAAACAATGAAAAAGAGATTGCTCCTTTCTTCTATGTTCCCCATGATGGTTTCTCTCTCAGTATGTGATGATATTTAACAGTCTTTGTGTTGGCTTTAGAATCACAGTAAAACTTTCCCTTTTGTATGTGAGCTTCTTGAGCAGCTTTTAGTACAGGGCTTCGCCCATAATAAATACCTAATAACTTATTATTATTATTGTTATTATTATTATTATTAATTAATTCAATCAATCATTCATACTTGTTTAGTTTTGGTGAGATTCATCTCAGTTTCGAATAATGGTAATGAGTACAGCTCACTGAGCATCATGAGTCCCCATATTGGGCTGGATGTGGAGGTCTCTTTCTGACTTTCATTTAGGTGAAAACATAAAGGTTACTTCAACTTCTAGACAAGAGAAGAGATTATACAGTTTTCACCTTTCAGAGATTTTTAGCATTGTTTCAAAGGCTAAATTTGTATCCATTTCCTTAGGCTGTAATTCCAGAGTTTGGGGGTCTTTGACATTAGTTTTCATCAGTTCTCAGGATTTTCAGGTTGACATTACACATTTCACAAAGTGTAGGTGCCAGAGCCCCCACATCACTTGTATAATGCAGCACATGGTGCCTTCTTTGACACTTTTCTCCTTTCTGAGAGGTGAGAATACTGGGAGGCTCAGTTTACTTTGCATATTTATCACTGGCCTTTAGAGTTTAAGCTCCCGACAGATATTAAAATACAATTCAGTTATTACAACTAAATGGAAAAGCATATGGAAAAAGCAAACTGCATTAACATCTGCTTTCTTTTTTCCATCTGCTCCCTTTGGCTGTGCTCTTCTCCAGAATTGCCAACCCTGTTAGTTTTCCAAGGGTCTTAATGTAAACTCAACTTATTACTTCCAACTAAGTTCATCATGTGCTACTCATTTTGATCCATCCAACCTGAGGTACCTCGTAAGCACTTTGGTATTTTAGCAGTGCCCATTGGAAGGATTGAAAAGAAGTCTAGTCACTTAGGGAATCAGGCATGAATCTGCCAGGGATCTTTGTACTGAAAGTTGTGTACCACATCCTTCACAAAGGAGCTCTCTAGCAGCTGCTGTGGAAGTCATTCCAGAATCATGTGTGTGTGTATGTGCATGAGTGGATGTATGAGTGTGTGTGTGTGTGTGTGTGTGTGTGTGTGTGTGTTTATTGCCATCCTGGTCAATTGAGACCTAAAATGATACCCTAAATGAAATCTGTACCTTGTGATTCCCAAAGGTTACATTCCACAGATAGTACCGAGTTAGAGGCTAGCTTCTTGAGAGTGCATAAATAAATAAATGGGGGGAACCCCTAACACATTGGTTCTAGAGTCAGAGAACTTGGGTCCAAGTCCTGTTTCTAATGGAGGCATCCATCTGCTGGTTACCATGTGACCTTGGCCAAGGCAGTTGACTTCTTGGGCTTCAGTTTTCTCATCTATAAAATGAGGTTTTGGAATGAATGACCCCAGGAGTGCTTTCCAGCTCCAGACCTAGGCCTCTTTGAGTTCTTCATTTCTTCTAAAAACTGAGATGTAAATATGGGCATTGAAAATGATCACATAACAGCCCTCAAGACGGTCAATGGTATCCTTTGTGTGTGTTCCATCTCTGATAGATAGCAAGTACTTGGAGCGTAGGCATAATATTTCTTATTCTTTTTTGGGTAGGCCTATTACAATGTACTTTTACTATACTGGTACACATTTACAACATTGGCAGTGGTTCACAATGTTGAATGATTGGAATTTCGGGCTGGGTGCTCATTCTTTCTAGGGTAGGTACTCATTTCCCTCCTTGTCATAGCCCTTTGATATAATACTTTAACATGATTTCCTCATAGCTACTGGGTGACCTAGAAAATATAAGTCATTATTATCCCTATTTTTACAAATGAAGCTGAGGTTTAGAAAAGTTAATTGATTCCCCCCCCCCATCGTTACACCACAAATATCAGAGTTGAGATTTGAACTTGGAGTTGAACTTGTAACCTAAGTCTATGTCACATTGTCTTTTTACTGTGCATATCCCTCCATGACAGCTCTGGGCTAGTGGAAAGAGTCTTGGTGCAGGAGTCAACCTGGGTCTTATACCTGGTCAGGATGATTGCTCACCATATGATCTAGGACAAGTCACTGTACTTCCTTCATTTTAAAAAGGAAGAAGTTAGACCAAAGATCCTTTATGCCTCTCAGATTCTTTATCTCTCTGTTGCTAAAATGTTTGAGCAAAGCACCCTTTTGGAGAGAACTCTCAAAATGAAGTTCAGTTTGAGAAATAATGGGAAAGATCTCTTTAGGGGGAGACATTTATACACTACATGTCCCATCAACAAAACTTGTCATAAAGAAAAAAAATATGGGATTGGAAAGTTGGTCTCCACCATTACCATGCTCTGTGTTTCTTTTCTCCTTTTTGGGGCTCTTCCCTCAGTACTCCGGGCTCTCATGCTGCCCTGAAGCTATTCTGTCTTGTCTTAGTGTTCTTATAAACACAGCAAAGTTCAGCCATTAGTGAATTCACCTGGCATACTTCCTGGAGAGTATTTACTTTTAAAAATAGAACAGAGGAAAAGTCAGTAGACAGAGAGGATAGAAATTTGGCCTGGGATGAAGACCTGTGTTCAGATCCTTATTCTAACACATCTTGTCTGTGTGACTCTGGACAAGTCCCTTAACCTCTCAGTGCCCCCCAAACAACTTTCCAGCACACTTAAGTTGCAGATTAGGTGCTAATATACATTGGTAGAGAGCTCCTCACCAAGGAATTCTCTCTGCTAATGAAATCACAGGCCCTGTTGAAAACCAAACAATAACAACAACAACAAAAATTAGACAGGAAGAAAAGGCTTAATCCAAGAAATAAATGACTTAATGATGAAATTTTAGGCATTTTAGCAGGCTGGTGATAGAACTAGTTGGGATCTCAGGGACTTTCCTAGTGCCTTTCAAATCAAAACCACATGCCCAGTCCTTCCTATGAATTAGGCCCCCATAACCTAGACAACTCTAAGATTAGAAATTGTAGAGAAAATGGTGACCTGAATTGGTAGAAGGATTTTCCTCACTGGTTAGTTCTGTCTACTAAAGAAGTAACTGATTTTGTCCCTATCCTTTCTACTATACAATGGAATCTGGTAGTAGCATGGAATTGAGGATATTGATGGTACTCACAATAGAGTGACAAAACATTTTTTCCTAGTATCCAAAAATAGCACCTTATATTAGGCATTTTATTGCATTTAGCCTGCAGCCCCACACTCCCCAACTATGCTTATTTACCCTCCAGCAAATAAGAAAAATCGAATATTTTTATTTTGACCTCTAATTGCCTGTCAGAAATAATTTCTAAAAATATTATTCCAATTTCTTTCTCCCCTTACCTCCTGATACCTAGAGCAGAAGAACCCCCAAATGAGTATGGCCTACCTACATGCTTTCGTTATATAACAGCTGGCTCAAAACACAGCCTTATGGGAAAAACTGGGGGAAAGGAGAATGCCAGCCTGTCCTTGTTGTGCCATGCTACCAAGACTTTGTGCTGTGATCTTGGACAAGTCAGCATGGTATATTAGAGAGAACACTCATCACCCTGAGAGATTGCATCAGCTTTGGTATTCACTCCTCATCAGTGCCCCTCTGGTTGAAGGACTGGAGGATGAAGCAAAGAACTTCTCCAAAAGTTTCCATTTAAAGAGAGGCATCCAGACCAACCACATCTTCATTTCCCACCCTCTTGCACTCCTTGGACTAGATTCTACCATGTCCCCATGCAAGATTCCTTCTCCCTGAGTCTCCCTCATAAGACTGGTGTTGTTGTTATTCAGTTGATTTTCAGTCATGTCTGACTCTTCATGATACCTTTTGGGATTTTCTTTGTAAAAATATTGTAGTGATTTGCTATTTCCTTCTCCAGTTCATTTTACAAATGAGGAAACTGAGGCAAACAATTACGTGACTTACCTGGGGTCACACAGGTGGTGTCTGAGACTATATTTGAATTCATGAATATTAGTTTTCCTTACTCTAGGCCCAGCACTATCCACTGAACCACCTAACTGCTTATAAAGAGTTAAATATCTTATACACATTTAGAGATGAGCTGAGATGGTGAGTACATTTTGGACAGGGATTCAAAATAGGTCCCCATCCTCATGCCATTGCGTAGCTCTTCTAAGACATTTGGAACCATAAAGTGTTATATAAATGTAAGTTATTTAGTAGATTATTTTGCCCAAATAGAATCCCACCACAGCAGAAACTTTCATTTGCAGAATAGCATTAATCCACTGCCAACTCATGTTCCTACTGTTCTAGAATCTACCTTGTTTCCTATTTTTAGAGACATAGGGTTATCTTTGATTCTTCCCTCTCATCTCTAATATCCAGTTAGTTCCTAAGCCCTCTTAATTCCATCTTCCTCTCTCAACCCCACTCTTATCCAGTCTGTTCCCATTGCCACAACCGTAATATTACCACACCCCTGAACCTTCATAGTAGCCTCCTTCCTTCACATTGCTGCCGAGATAATATTTATGATGCATTGATTTGGTCATGTAACTCCTCTATTCAGAAATCAGAATAAAGCCTAGACTCTTTCACCTGCCATTGAAGGCCCTCCTCCATCTGGCACCTCTCCACCTTTCCAGCCATTTCTGACATTGGTATCATCCCTGTCCTCTACACTTGAGCCATGCTGAGCTATTCTCTGTCCTCTTGAAATGCCCTGTGCTTCCTTTATGCCCTGGCTCACACTATTCCCTATTTCTTAAGTGTTCTTTCTTCCTTGCCAGCCCGCTGATGAATTCCTGCCAATCCTTTAGAATCCAACTCAAGTGTCACTTCTTCCAGGAAGCCTTCCCTGAGTAGTGCCCAAATATTCCTGGAGTCATGGCATTTTAAAGCTGGAAGACTCCAGCTGGGGAGGGGGTGAGGGGCATTGATAGCCAATTAGTGGCAAAGCTGAGAGAAAACTCAGGCCTTCATGGGATCATAAAGGGTCTAAAACTAGAACAGATCTCTGAGGCCATCTAGTTTAACGTCCCTCATTATATAGATGATGGAACCTGAGTCCCATGGAAGTTTTATCCAAGGTTACACAGGCAATAAACATGTGCAGTGGGATTTGAACCCACATCTTCTGACTTTAGAGTCAGTGTTCTTTCCACTGCATCACACCTTCTAACACCTAATACAGTGCTCTCTATACTGTCTATATTGACATTATATACTTACATTATTGTGTGACATAATATACTGTTTATATCATGTCAGTTCTTTTTTTTTTTTTTTTTTTTTTTGGCTAGGCAATGGGGTTAAGTGACTTGCCCAGGGTCACACAGCTAGTAAGTGTTATGTGTCTGAGGCCGGATTTGAACTCAGGTCCTCCTGAATCCAGGGCTGGTGCTCTATCCACTGCGCCACCTAGCTGCCCCTATCATGTCAGTTCTAAATGGTCTCTTTATTTTCTTTTTGCATTAGATTGAACTTTGGTAATAGACAGTAAGGAGGAATGCATCTGTTGACTTGGTTTTAAATTCTAACTCTGCTACTTAATACAAGTGTGACCTTGGCCAAGTCACCTGTCCTTTCTGTTTCCTCATCTGTAAGGAAGGACTTAGATTAGATTATCTCCAAGGCCTCTCCAGCTCTAAATCCTATGATTCTAAATATTTAAATCAGGCAAACAAAAGGTTAACCACCAAGCCAAGTCTTTTAAGGTACTGATGGTGGGGTCAAAAACATCGTTGTGTATCCCCGGATTATCTTCTCGTACAGGGAGGATTTAAGCATAAAAACAGGAAAGTAAAACCAATTCCCCAAAAGTTTTTTAAAAAAACCTTTATTCTCACTTTTAGAAAGTTAAGAAAATTGAAAAAAAAATTTTAAATCCTGGGTAGTAGGCAGCCAGCTAATTGCAGAATCATCCAGGACACAGAGGGAGAAGCACATTTTGATCTAAATTAAACTGCAATCCTCAACCATTCAAAGGAAGGGCATATAAAAGGAACGACTTAATCAAGTAATAACCTCCCCTTGCAGGGGTGCTGTCCTCCTGACTTCTTCTGAAGCCTGCAAGGTCTGATTATCAAATAATTACTGGCATTACCAGATAACTTGGCAGAGAGTGATAATTAATATGGGAGTAGAAGGGGAGGGCCCCAACCTGGCTTTAATGATCTTGCTTTGGCAGCACTATTTCAAGTGATCAATGGCCAGAGGCTGAATTAATAGCTACTGCTGTCCAGAGGCTGACCACCTCGACTCAAGGAACTGGTTGTGGGAGTTGCCTCTCACTTGCTCAGTTGTCTGCAAAGTCTCAAGCAAAACGGTCAGCATTCATATATGCTGAATGTTTAAGATGAGACTTGCATATGATAAATGTATTCATGTGTATATTTATGGAGGCAGGATCATGAAACTTGGAAGTATCTCCAAAATATTGATCATTGAATTCAGTACCCTGCCACCTTAAACCTTAGGGATCATAAATTTAGTGCCTAAAGTCATTGAATCTAACCCCCTGTCATTTTACAGATGAGGAAACTGAGGCACCAATCAATCAACAGACATTTCTTAAATACCTACTATGTGCTTGGTACTGTGCTAAGAAATATTTGGATGCTAAGCACCAAGAGGTTTAATTTGACCTAGTCACACAGCTCTTGTTTGAGGCAGAATTTGAACTTGGGCCTTCCTGACTACAAGTATAGTTCCCTATCTGCTGCACCAGAAATATTGAACTCTTGCCTATGAGCAGCAAAACTCCCCAGTAGGGCCTGAACCAGATTAAAATGTAATTAGAAAATATTTAATGAAATAAAAATACAACATACATAATATTCATTTGTGGTTTTCTAAGTCAATATGTGGCCAACAGAGATTCATGGACTCTGCCATACTGCCTTGCGGGTCAGATGAATTTCTATTTTCTTCTATTAAGTGAATCATTCCTTACTGAATTGGCTCTCAGAGATCATGCTTGTGACATGTTTACCTTTGATGATATTGTGAAGGTATTCTCTACACTTTGCTAGGTCACATCTACAGTTCCATTCTAGGGAACATACTTTAGGAATGACCTAGACAATCTGAAGCTTATCCAAAAGAGTAGAACAAGAATATTATGACTAGAGAACTTGCCATTTCACGAACAACTGAAGAAAAGGCAGATGTTTAGCCCCCAAAATTAAAGACTTGGAGAGGGATGAGAACTGTCTCTAAGTCTTTCAATGTCTGCTATGGGAAAAAGAGGTTAGGCTTGTTCTTCTTGGTCCTGCGACCTGGGAAATACTTGAATTTAGAAAGGCTAAGGTCACCCATTACATTCTGGACCATTACAGTCATCTTGACTTTTATCTTACCACTGGTCTTTGATGACTGTGGAGTAGAGAGTGGGGCTGGTGACTTTGTGCCACTCTGCTTCACTTAAATCCAGTTCACATGAATGTCAAGACATCACCCTTGTGATATCATTGGTCCTCTTTAAGAATGAAGGGTGAACAACAACAACCTAAATGGTCATCTCAATGGTTAACCCCTGCCTGCTATAGAAGAAGCCCTTGGGCCTTTAGCTTTTGTAGGGTTTTGTTAGAGAAGACAATGTTTTGCCACAAGAATTTCTGAGGGCCTCATGCAAGGAATGGAAGTAGTTGGAAGGGTCATGAGTGCAAATAAATACATTTTGTAGATACTTATCATGTGCCCACTTGGGCTGGTTTCTCATTTTCAGGCAATATTCAAGGTGACGTTTTGTTATTGCTCTCCTGAAAGTCATTATTTCTTGTTACATTTTCTTTTTCTTCCCTTTTTTCTTACTGGCCCAGATCTCTCAAAAAAGAGGGACACAACAGGGGAGATATAGACCAGGATTGGGGCATTTAATGATAAACAAAGGCTTTGTTTGGCTCTGTGAGATCCTATGGACATGTTGGGAGTAATCCTACTGTGGGAGTAATAGTGTAGGACCTGGGACCTTTGAAATGAAGTTGGTTGAGGTTGTTCGTGGAATTGGTAAATATATATTTCTTGTTTGACTCTTGGGGTTTTACATGGCAGGTAGTGAGCTTCTCAGAGAAAAATTTAACCTCTGTAAAGAGGCCAGGCTGCCTATGGTATCCTGGTTCAGATATTACAGCTGCTTTTACCTTCAGTAGTTCACAGAAGGAGCCATCTAGTGGTATTGGGAATATTTTCCCGAAATAAGAATGAACAACCATGGCCCCTTCACCCTGATACAACAGAACCCAAAATGATGAATCAGTGCATCTGTTCAGACATAGTCAAGGTCATTGGTCTTGAGTCATTTCCTTTAGACTGATACCAGAACAAGGTTGTTTCCTTTCCCTCTAGCCCTCTAGTTAGTGGCTTGTTCATCCAAGGAATAGTCTCCCTGGCCCTGGATAGGTATACTGTATTCCAGATGAAGCTGTTTCCCCAGTCTCCAAAAGGAGGCAGAAATAAACATTTGAAAAGGGGTGTGTGTGTGTGTATTTTGTTACCTCCCACATACAGATATTTGCCAGGTATCATCATTCTTCTCAATTTCTATGGAAATCTCTTACTATCCAATCATCAATCAGAAAGTATGTATTAAGTGCCCACCATATGCCAGGCACTATGCCAAGTGATGGAAAAATAAAGACAAACATAAAAATAGTTCTTGCCCTCATGGAGCTTACATTCCTTTGGAATTGACGACAGGCACACATATAGATCTATGTTGTTGTGTTGTTTCAGCAGTGCCTGACTCTCCATAACCCCATTTACGGTTTTCTTGGCAAAGATACTGGAGTGGTTTGCCATATCTTTCTCCAGATCATTTTATAGATGAGGAAACTGAGGCAAACAGGGTCAAATGACTTGCCCAGGGTCACACAGCTAATATGTGTATGAGGCCAGATTTGAACAAAAAAATGAGTCTTCCTGACTCTAGGCCTGGCACTCTATCCACTGCACCATCATATAGATCTAAACAAAATAAATGTATGTAAAATATAATGAAACATTCAAATGTATCTGTGATCTGATTGATTTGGATGTTGCTTCCAGTGGTGGAGATCAGATGCTTGCCCATCTTAGATAGCTCTTGTTCGTGGCCCTCCAATAAGTTCACCACAGGGAGTGCACTTAACATGCTAGAAGCCTTCCTTGATTTCTTTTTTTTTATTAATTTATTTTGATTTATCAATAATCACTTCCATATCCTTTTGAGTTTAAAATTTTTCTCCCCCTTCCTCCCCACCACCCTCCCCAAGATGGCACATAATCTGATATAGGCTATACATTTACATTTATATTAAACATATTTTCACATTAGTGATGTTGTAAGTAGAAATTAAACCAATAGGAGGAACCATCAGAAAGAGGAAAAAAACTCAACAGAAGAGAAAAAAATAACAATTCGGCTTCCATAGTTCTTTCTTTGGGTGTGGATAGCATTTTCCATCACAAGGCCCCAGGAGATGTCTTAGATCCTTGTATTGCCAGGAAGGGTTAAGTTTATCAATATTAGTCATCACACAACGTGGCTGTTACCGTCTACAACATTCTCTTGGTTCTTCTCACTTCACTCAGCTTCAGACCATACAAGTCTTTCCAGGTTTTTCTGAAGTCAGCCTGTTCATCATTTCTTATAGCACAATAGTATTCCATCATATTCATGTACCACAACTTGTCCAGCCATTCTCCAATTGATGGGCATCCTCTCAATTTTCAATTCTTTGCCACCACAAAAAGAGCTGCTATGAATATTTTTGTACATATAGGTCCTTTTCCTATTTGTGTGATCTCTTTGGGATATGGCCCTAGAAGTGCTATCACTGGGTCAAAGGGTATGCACATTTTTATAGCCCTTTGGGCATAGTTCCAAATTGCTCTCCAAAATGGTTGGATAGTTTTACAACTCCACCAACAATGCATTAGTGTTCCAATTTTCCCACATCTTCTCCAGCATTTATCATTTTCCTGTTTTGTCGTATTGGCCTTTTTGATAGGTGTGATGTGGTATCTCAGAGTAGTTTTGGTTTGCATTTCTCTAATCAACAGTGATTTAGAGCATTTTTTCATATGACTATAGATGACTTTAATTTCTTCATCTGAGAACTGTCTGTTCATATCCTTTGACCACTTATCAATTGTGGAATGGCTTATATTCTTATAAATTTGACTTAATTCTCTATATATTTTAGAAATGAGGCCCTTATCAGAGAGACTGTAAAAATTCGTTCCCAATTTTCTACCTTCCTTCTAATCTTAGTTGGATTGGCTTTGTTTGTGCAAAAACTTTTCAATTTCATGTAATCAAAATTATCTATTTTGCTTTTCGTAATGTTCTCTATCTCCTGTTTGGTCATGACTTCTTCTGTTCTCCATAGATCTGACAGGTAAACTATTCCTTGTTGTCTCAGTTTGCTTATAGTATCAGCCTTTATATCTAAATCATGAACCCATTTTGACTTTATTTTGGTATATGGTGTGAGATTTTGGTCTATGCCTAGTTTCTGCCATACTCTTTTCCAGTTTTCCCAGCAGTTTTTTTCAAAGAGTGGGTTCTTACCCCAGAAGCTGGGGTCTTTGGGTTTATCCAATAATAGATTACTATAGCCATTGACTACTGTGTCTTGCATACTTAACCTATTCCACTGATCCACCATTCTATTTCTTAGCCAGTACCAAGCAGTTTTGATGATTGCTGCTTTATAATACAATTTAAGATCTGGAATGGCTAGGCCACCTTCCCCTGCATTTCTTTTCATTAGTTCTCTTGATATTCTGGACCTTTTGTTCTTCCAAATGAATCTTGTTACTATTTTTTCTAACTCTATAAAATAATTTTTTGGTAGTTTGATTGGTATAGCACTGAGTAAGTAAATTAGCTTAGGTAGAATTGTCATTTTTATCATATTAGCTCAGCCTACCCATGAACAACTGATGTTTTTCCAATTATTTAGATCTGATTTTATTTGCGTGAAAAGTGTTTTGTAATTGTGTTCATAGAGTTCCTGGGTTTGTTTCGGGACGTAGACTCCTAAATATTTTATAATGTCTACAGTAAGTTTAAATGGAATTTATCTTTCTGTCTCTTGCTGTTGGGCTTTGTTGGTAATATATAGAAATGCCGATGATTTATGTGGGTTTATTTTATAGCCTGCAACTTTGCTAAAGTTGTTTATTATTTCAAGTAGTTTTTTACTTGATTCTCTGGGATTCTCTAAGTATAACATCATGTCGTCTGCAAAGAGTGATAGCTTTGTTTCTTCTTTGCCTATACTAATGCATTCAATGTCTTTTTCTTCTCTTATTGCTGAAGCTAACATTTCCAGTACAATGTTGAATAACAGTGGTGATAATGGACATCCTTGTTTCACCCCCCGATCTTATTGGAAATGCTTCTAGCTTGTCCCCATTACATATTATGCTTGCTGAAGGTTTTAGATAGATGCTATTTATTATTTTAAGGAAGACTCCATTTATACCTATGCTCTCTAGTGTTTTTAATAGGAATGGGTGTTGTATTTTATCAAAAGCTTTTTCTGCATCTATTGAGATGATCATGTGGTTTCTGTTAGTTTTGGTGTTGATATGATGGATTATGCTGATAGTTTTCCTTATATTGAACCAGCCCTGCATTCCTGGTATAAATCCTACCTGGTCATAGTGTATTATTTGTGTTATAAGTTGCTGTAATCTATTTGCTAATGTTTTGTTTAAAATTTGCATCTATATTCATTAGAGAAATTGGTCTATAATTTTCTTTCTCTGTTTTGACTCTTCCT
The DNA here is from genome assembly GCF_900497805.2 of Vombatus ursinus. Taxonomy (NCBI): domain Eukaryota; kingdom Metazoa; phylum Chordata; class Mammalia; order Diprotodontia; family Vombatidae; genus Vombatus; species Vombatus ursinus. Next base: position 14,672,749 of record NW_020954610.1, on the reverse strand, counting down.
GATTTAGGTATCAGCACCATATTTGTATCATAAAAAGAATTTGGTAAGATTCCTTCTCTACCTATTTTACCAAATAGTTTATATAGTATTGGAATGAATTGTTCTTTAAATGTTGGATAGAATTCGCATGTAAATCCATCTGGCCCTGGAGATTTTTTCCTAGGGAGTTCATCAATGACTTATTCCGTTTCTTTTTCTGAGATGGGGTTATTTAAGTACTTTACTTCCTCTTCTGTTAATCTGGGCAATTTATATTTTTGTCAATATGGATCCATTTCACTAAGATTGTCAAATTTGTTGGCATATAGTTGGGCAAAATAATTCCTAATTGTTGTTTTAATTTCCTCTTCCTTGGTGGTAGTTTCACCCTTTTCATTCTTGATGCTAGTAATTTGGTTTTCTTCTTTCTTTTTTTTATTTAGATTAACCAAAGGTTTATCTATTTTATTGTTTTTTTCATAAAACCAGTTCTTAGTTTTATTTATTAGTTCAATAGTTTTCTTAATTTCAATTTTATTAATTTTTCCTTTGGTTTTCAGTATTTCTAATTTAGTGTTTAATTGAGGATTTTTAATTTGTTCTTTTTCTGGTTTTTTTAGTTGTATGCCCAATTCATTGATCTCCTCTTTTTCTATTTTATTTATGTAAGCATTTAGAGATATAAAACTTCCCCTGAGAACTGCTTTTGCTGCATCCCATAAGTTTTGGTATGTTGTCTCATTATTGTCATTCTCTTGAATGAAATTATTGATTGTTTCTATGATTTGTTCTTTGACCCAATCATTTTTTAGGATTAGATTATTTCATTTCCAATTATTTTTTAGTCTATATTTCCACGGCCCTTTGTTACATATAATTTTTATTGCATCATGATCTGAAAAGGATGCATTTATTATTTCTGCCTTTCTGCATTGGATTGTGAGATTTTTATGCCCTAGTATATGGTCAATTTTTGTGTATGTGCCATGTACCACTGAGAAAAAAGTATATGCCTTTCTATCCCCATTCAGTTTTCTCCACAGGTCTATCATAGCTAACTTTTCTAATTTTCTATTCACCTCCTTAACTTCTTTCTTGTTTATTTTGTGGTTAGATTTATCTAGTTCAGAGAGGGGGAGGTTGAGGTCCCCCACTAGTATAATTTTCCTGTAATTTCCTGAACTTCTCCTCTAAGAATTTGGATGCTATACCATTTAGTGCATATATGTTTAGTAATGATATTACTTCATTGACTATGGTGCCTTTTAGCAGGATGTAGTTTCCTTCCTTATCTCTTTTGGAAATATCTATTTTTGCTTTTGCTTTGTCTGAGATCAGGATTGCTACCCCTGCTTTTTTTTACTTCAGCTGAAGCATAATATATTTTGCTCCAGCCTTTTACCTCTAACCTGCATGTGCCACTCTTTTTCAAATGTGTTTCTTGTAAATAACATATTGTAGGATTATGGTTTTTAATCCAATATGCTATATGCTTCTGTTTTATGGGAGAGTTCATCCCATTCACATTTACAGTTATGATTACTATCTGTGTCTTTTTCTCCATCCTTTTTCCCCCCTGTTTATGCTTTTCTTTCTCTTTTCTCCCCCCCACCCCCCACTAGTGTTTTGCTTTTGACCAGTGCCTCCTTTGGTCTGACCTCCCTTCTATTATCCCTTTTCCTTTTCTTCCCCTTTACCCTTACTGCTTCTTCCCTCCCTTCTATCCCCCCTCCTTTTTCTTTCCCCTTTCCCCTCCTACTACCTATAGTGTGAGTTAGATTTCTATACCTAACTGATTATGTTATTCCCTTCTTGAGCCAAATCTGATGAGAGTGAGGTTCAAACAATGCTCATCCCCCTCCCTTCTTTACCTCTGCTCTAATAGGTTTTTGTGTCTTTTCCTGTAATGTAATTTACCCTCATCTGCCTCCTCCTTTCTCAGTACATTTTCTTAGCTCAGACTAATCGACTTATTTGGATCCATTTAACCTACTTGATTAAATTTTTTTTTTATCATTACATCAAAGTCAACTTACATCCACCCTCTTTATGTATACTCCTTTAACATGGTATAATAACAATACAGTTCTCAAGAGTTGCAAGCGTCATCTTCCCTTGTAGGGATGTAAACATTTTGCCCTTAGTAACTACATATTATATCTTTCTGTCCCATTTACCTTTTTATGTCTCTCTTGAATCTTGTACTTGAAGATCAAATTTTTTGTTGAGCTCTGGTTTTTTTATCAGGAACATTTGGAAGTCCCCTATTTCGTGGAATATCCATCTCCTTCCCTGAAAAATCATGCTCATTTTCACTGGGTAGTTAATCCTTGGTTGCATTCCAAACTCCTTTGCCTTAAGGAATATCATATTCCATACCCTATGGTCTTTTGATGTAGAGGCTGCAAGGTCCTGTGTAATCCTGACTGTGGTTCCATGATATTTAAATTGTTTCTTTCTGGCTGCTTGCAGTAATTTCTCTTTAATCTGGTAATTTTGGAATTTAGCTATTATATTCCTTGGTGTTTTCAATTTGGTATCTCTTTCAGGCGGGGAGTGGTGGATTCTTTCTATAGTTATTTTACCTTCAGGTTCTAGGACTTCAGGGCAGTTTTCCTTTATGATTTCCTGAAGGATATTGTCCAGGCTCTTTTTTCCATCATGACTTTCAGGTAGGCCTATAATTTTTAAATTGTCTCTTCTGGATCAATTTTCCAGGTCAGCTGTTTTACCCATGAGGTATTTTACATTTTCATCTATTTTTTTTTCATTTTTTTTGTTTCTGTTTGACTGATTCTTGCTCTCTCATAGAGTCATTAGTTTCCATTTGTTCAATTCTAATTTTTAACATATTGTTTTTTTCTGTTAGATTTTGTACTTTCTTCTCCAATTGGTCAATTGTATTTTTAAGGGATTTATTTTCTTCATTGTACTTTTTTTCCAATTGGCCAGTCGTGTGTTTTAGGGACTTGTTTTCTTCAGTGTACTTTTTTTCCAGTTGGCCAATTGTACTTTTAAAGGACTCCTCTACCTCTCTCATTTGACTTTTAAAGTCCTTTTTGAGTTCTTCTAAGAAGGCTTTTTGGGCTTCAGACCAGTTCATATTCCCTTGTGATGTTGCAGATGTGGGTTTCGTGACAGTGTTGTCCTCTTCAGAATTTCTGTCTTGATCTTCACTCTTCTTATAATATGAATCTATCGTACGTTACTTTTTACTCATGGTGTTTCTTTATTCCCTGGCTTTTAAAGAAATTAAGCTCCCCTGCTGGGGAGCAGAGGGCACTGACCCAAGCTTCTTGTGTTGGGAGCCTAGGTCTTGGTCACTGGCTTTGTGTGCAGGGGCCTCTTATGTTGGCAATTGGAGGCTGTAGGGTTCTGGCAGCTTATCTGGTGTTGGGCTGGAATCAGCAAGGCTGGGACTTTCAGGTAAATCTAGGTTGCCTGCTTTTCCTTTCCTTTAGCTTTGTTTAGCTCCTTTTAGATAAGTGCTGCCAGGTGTTTATCTGCCTGGGGCCCCTTGCAGTGCTGCCTCCCTTATTCCTGTTGAGGCACTGGGAAACTTCTTTGCTATAGAATGCCGAGGCACCTGGTGGTTTTCTGAGCTGGTTTCCACCAGTTACCCCACCCTCACTGAGGCACTTGGAGGTACAGCTGTTGGAGTTTGCCTGCTCGACCACCTGGGCTTCGGGATCTCCTCCTGGTTGGCAGTTGGAGGCTGTAGGGTTCTGACAGCTTACCTGGTGTTGGGCTGGAATCAACAAGGCTGGAACTCTTTGGCACCTCTAGGTTGCTTTCTTCAGCTCCTTTCAGACAAATGCTGCCAGGTGCTTATCTGCCCGGGGCTCTTTGTAGTGCTGCTTCCCTTATTTTTGCTGAGGCACTGGGAGACCCATTTGCTGTAGAATGCCGGGGCACCAGAATCTTCTCCTGGTGTGCTAAAGTGGGTCTTTCCACTAGCTGGCTGGGTGACTCCTGTTTCATACTGCTCCCCTTCCCCCAGGGTAAGAGGAGCCTTTCCTGTTAATCCCTCTAGCTACCTGGGCTACTGCACTGCTGCACCCTGTCTTTCTTCTGGTTCAGCTGTTCCAGGGTTTTTTCTGCAGTGATATTTTCTGGGTTTTCAGAGGTTGATAGGGGAGGGTGAGAGTGCCTACCTTTTTACTCTGCCATCTTTGCTCCCCAAGCCTTCCTTGATTTCTTCTGACCCATTTGAGGATATCAATGGAGTAGTCAGGCTATTTAACTGTCCTCATTTAGCCTCACTATATTACCAGCTCATGTTACTATCATAAATCTTATGGTATATTTTATTTCTGTTCTTCTTTAAAGTTCTTCTTTGGTTATATGTTATAATCTGTTCTCTGCCATGATGCACCTCTCCATTGCCCTCTGGGGGAATATTCATTTTCAGTTCTTTAGCAGCTATAATGTTTCATGTCTTGCCAACCTACAACACTACCAATAGAATATAGGTACAGGGAGAAGGACTAGGGTAAGGATTTCATCTGTGGTTTTGGCAGCCATGTGGCACATTGGATGAAGCAGACACCTGGAATCAGAAAGACCCGAGTTCAAATCTGTCCTCAGACACTTAACTAGCTGTGTGACCCTGGGCAAGTCACTTAACCTCTATGTACTTCATCAGTTTCCTCATCTGTAAAATGAGTATAATAATAGCACCTACTTAGTCCCATGATTGTAGTAAAGATCAAATGAGATAATAATTATAAAGTGCTTAGCATAAGGCCTGGCACATAGTAAGTACTATATAAATGTTAGCCATTATTATTTTTAATATTATTATTATTATGCAGCTAGTAGGTCTTAGGTAGGACTTGATCCTAAGTCTTTATGAGGCCAGCCCTCCATCAACTGTTGTATGAATATTGGCATAAACAAATAAAAATAAAGTCAATGGGGGGCAGGCATAAGTAGCTGGGTGGAGGTGTGGGAGGATCAGAAAAGATCTTATGCAGGAAATAGCATTTGAATTGAACTTTGAAAGAAATTAAGGACTGTAAGAGGTAGGGGTGAAGAGGGAAAATGTTCAGGACTTGGAGGATAACATATACAAAGCCATGCAGGTGGGAGATGGCATGCTGAGTGTGAGGAACAATTAAAAGATCAGGTTGGTAGCCTAAAAAGTTTGTGGAAGGGAGGGATGTGTAAGATCACTGGAAACTAGGTTGGAACTAGAATGTGTATGTATGGCTTTGAATTCCCTTTCTACATTATTCCTGTAACAAACTAGGCTTTCTTGCCTAGACTATTATTGTAGCATTTTAATTGATCCCTCTCAATACATAATACACATTACTGTCAGACTAACCTTCCTAAAGCACCTGCTTGATCATTCACAGCTCCTGGTGCATAAATGCTTTTTGATTGATCAGTGAAACTCCCCTGACCATAAATATTTAATGCTTCTCCAATTTCTACAGCTAAAGTCTAAACTGGCATTCATGACCATCTATAATCTGGCCCCAACTTTCTTTTCCAATCTTATCTTCCAATATTCTTCCATGAGTTTATTCTCCAAAGCAGTTTTCCCACCTTTCTCTAGATCTATGCTTTTTATCTGACTGTTCTACAACTTGCCTAATGCCAGTCCCCCTGTGCCTGTTGAGGTAATATCCATCCTTCAAGTCCTGATTCAAATGCTACTTCCTCCTTGAAGCCTTTGTCTAGTAACTCAACCAAAAGTGACATCTCCCTCCTCTGAATTGTTAAAGTACTTTGTTCTTTCCATTCATATCACACTTTTCTTATTTGCATTTTTGTTGTTGTTGTTCAGTTGTTCAGTCCTATTCCAACTCTCATTTAGCCCATGGACCATGGCACACCAGTCACTTCTTTCCTCTATTATCTCCCAAAGTCTGTCTAAACTCTTGTTCATTACTTTCATTACACTATCTATCCATCTCATCCTCTGCCATTCATTTTTCCTTTTACCTTCAATGTTTCCCAGTATCAGGGTCTTTTCCAATGAGTCCCATCTTCTCATTATGTGGCTAAAGTATTTAAGCTTCTGCTTCAGTATTTGAGCTTTTAGTATTACATATTAGTATTAGTATTAGTTTAGAATACACTATATTATTTCTTTAGGTATTGCCTGATTTGACCTCCTTGCTGTCCAAGCTTAAAAGTCTTCTCCAGCACCACAATTTGAGAGCATTAACTCTGCAATGCTCAACTTTCCTTGTGTGGTTTTGATTTGTCCTTTGCTTTCAAAGAGGACTGATGACATGACTTGCAATTAACTTTGATTTAAGTGAGGAAGGGCTGTGCAAAGTCAACAGCCTCACTTTCTGTTCCAGGGCCATCTGGATCCAGTGGCCAGATATCAATGACTAGAGATGGCCCAGACTGCAGTGGGAGATCTTGGCCTTTTTGAGCTAAGGTCTTTTTAGGTTCTCACTTTGAGTGATACAATGCCCTCACAGCCACATATTGCTACTGGAGAAACTATAGCTTTGACTGTGCAGACCTTTGTCTGCAAGGTGATGTTTCTGCTTTTTACTATGCTATCCAGATTTGTCATAGCTTCCTTTCCAAGGAGCAAGTGTCTTTATTCATGGCTTATGTGGCATATATTGCCTGCTATCCTCATTTTACATGTATACATACATATATATGTATATATATGTGTATATATATATATATATATATACACACACACACACATTCTTAAGTTTACACTGGATTTTAAGTACTTTAAGGCGAGTTTTGAGTTTAGTGATTAACAGTAATGTCTGCCAAATGACTTCCTAAGGCCCCACCTACTCTACTTATTGCTTAACTGTTGCATACCTTATTTTACAACTACCTGCATATTCATAGTGGTCATTTTCAATGGTGGCTCTCATCTATATATCACATCCTTGTTCCCTGCTACAGTGTGAATCTATTGAATCCATGGTATAAGAAAGTATATTTGAAAAATGAACTTACACAAGCTTTGTATTTTAAAAACCAAATTTCAGAAATGTGTTTCTGTTTTTTCTTTTGCTTATATCAGCATTACCTTTTGGAGACAGAGTTTCACTGTCACATCGGGTCACACATTCATAAGTATGGAAGGTACCTGCTTAACTTTTTGAGTTTCAGAAGTTAGGGGTATATGTATTATATCGTTTACTTGGCTCCCTCCTACCCTTTCATACATTGTGTTCTGGGGCCTTATTTCATTCTATGTCTATCAATAGACAACTCTCATCCTTAGGCCTTTCTTGCCAAATGATTAAATTAAGTTTGATTAAGTGCCAGGTCAGGTTACTAGGCCATGGTCAGAAACATGAACATTGGGAACTGGACCAAGTCAGATGGGTCAAATTGGACATAAGCCCAGAGAATAAGAGCTTTACCAGAGTTTAGAGTCAGGAGGGATACCATAGTCTATCTAAGCTTATAGAGTAGGACCCTAGAAATAGACCACCTGGAGGGAAGTCCTGAAGATCATAAATACCTAGATACATTTGAGAGGGTCTTCTCCAGCTGGTTGAGTTGTTGTTGTTTACTTGTTTTCAGCTTGTCTGTCTCTTTGCGACCCATTTTGGGGTTTTCTTGGCAAAGATGCTGGAGTGGTTTTCCATTTCCTTCCCCAACTCATTTTACACATGAGGAAACTGAGGCAAACAGGGTTAAATGACTTGCCCAGGGTCACACAGCTAGTGAGTGTCTGAGATGGGATTTGAACCCAGGTCTTCCTCACTCCAGGCCTGGCACTCCTAGCTGCCCCAAGCTGATTCAGACTCACATGTTAATCTCTGCATGTTCCACATGCTTCTTTCTCCATAACTTTCTTCTGACAACTCTGACTTGTTGTAGCCATGTGTCTTATTTCTAGCCCTTCTTCCCCTGAAAACAAATTCATGCTCTTATACTCATCTCTGTCCCTCATCCCATGTTTGAAAGTTTGCTTTCTTGGTTCTTCTAGCTAAGTCCACCTTTGATTGTGTTAGTCTATTCCTAGGGCAGCTAGATGGCACAGTGGATATTGTGCTGGGCCTAATGTTAGGAGTTCAAATACATCCTCAGACACTTACTAGCTGTGTGACCCTGGGCAAGTCACTTAACCCTTGTTTGCCTCAGTTTGCTCATCTGTAAAATGAGCTGGAGAAGGAAATGGCAAACCACTCCAGCATCTTTGCCAAGAAAACTCCAAATGGGGTAATGAAGAATCAGACATGACTGAACAAAAAATCCTTCTAATTCATGTTAAACTTGGGCTACCCAAGGCTTCTGCCCCAGTCAGATACAAAAGTAATTATTCTAGTTCTGAATCTCCCAGAGAAATACTTGCCCTATAGATGAGGTTAGACTATGAGCCCCCTAGAAGGCAGGACTGGGTTAATCCAAGCACTAGTCTGTTAAATGGAGTGCTCCTATTTGAAGACGAAAATTAGTGTTTTGTTTGGTGTCGTTTTATACATCAGAGCTGGGCAAGGTTAGGAGATTTCAAGAACTGAATGAATCTGGAGGCTAAGAACACACAGTCCATGAAAAATAACAGTGAAAAAAACATAAGCAACAGAAGAAGAAATGTAATTTCCCAAAAAAGACAGATATTGATATTCTGGTTGCCTGCGTGAGTTCATTGGAAATAAATGTTTTCTGTGACCACAGTGAGGCATGTTGAGTTGAAATCAATAAATATTTATAAAATGCCTACTGTGGCTAAATCTGGAAACCTCAACCTTTTTAGGTTTTTTGCCCAACTGCATGCAGCACTATCCTACTGGAACAGCAGGCCAAGGAAAACTCGCTCATGAAGGGGATTTAAGAGGAGACAATCATGTATTCATTTGTACCTTTGCACATTAAATATAATTTATAGGTAGCAGTTGTGAAACCTTCACCACAGATATTACTCAGTATGTACTAGGCATCTACTCCCTCTCTTTCCCCCACCCCAACATATCAAGCTTTCTGACAGCACAAATTAATTGGGTTTTGCTTATTTATTTATTTACAGATATTGTCTTTATTTATGTTCTCTGCTCCAGGAGCATTTATACCTTAGCACAGACTAAATTTTTTTTGTCTGTAATGAATTACATTGTAGTATTCATTACCTACTTGTGTGTGGGGTGGGGGTCGTGGGGCACAACCAACTAGCAAAGACAGTTGTGTTGAGAAGCAGGAGGCCAATTTGTCTCCCTATGTGCCCAAGTGGAGCCAATCCCCTACCCAGATGATGACTAAGAATGTAAAAACAGAGGTGGGGAGCCAGAGCTATAACTAGATTGGGATTTTGCCCCAGTGGATTATACTTGCCTCACTAGAAGGTGGAGGGTTGGTATTTCTTCCTGGTAGTGACCTGGTAATCCACAACTCAAGATCTCTCAAGATCACCTTATGCCTAAATGTGGTGTGATCCTGTTCTCTAATATGCCTGATTGACATGGTTCTTTCCTTCCCTCTCCCCTAAATACTAGTAGAGCCTTGACTGTACATACAGTCTGTATATTCCCTGTCTTCAACTGTAAAAATTCCTAGTTGTACCTTTGGGGCAGAGGTGACAGTGTTCCTAAGAGCTCAAGGTATGGTGCAAGGAAGGAAAAAAGGAAGGAAGTAAACAAAGAAACAAAGAGGCAGACTGAATAGGGGAAAACGTCTCTGGTATCAATATTTGTCATGACTTGGAAAATTTAGGGCCAGAGGATAGGCACTAAGAAAGTATACCCAGCTGAGAAAGGTAGTTCTCTTCTCCAAATCATCTGTCGTACAGCTGCCAAAGGGATAGAGTCCCAGTGCATTGATCTGACCATGTCACTCCCCTGTTTAATAAACTCCAGTGGCTCCCTATTACCTCTAGGATCATCAATAAACTCCCCGTTTGGCATATAAAGCACTTCGTGATCTGGCTCCAACCTAGCTTTTAGTCTTTTTATTACATGATTCCCCTTTACCTGTTCATTGGTCAGCTAAATTGGTCATTTACACCTAAATTAGTCTTCCTCATACCTAACACTCAGATCTCCCATCTCCAAGCCCTTACATGGATTGTTTCTATCGTCTGCAATATGCTTTTTCCTCACCTCTGCTGCTTAGAGTATTTAATATCCTCAAAAACAGCCCATGAGACTTTTTCTGGTTTTCCAAGGTGCTGATATTCCTCTTCCATCCACTTAAAAAAAAAATACCCTGATATTTATTTTTCTCTACACTTACATATATACGTGTTTTTTCCCCAGATAAAATTTAACCTCCTGTTTCATGTTGGTCTTTTTTATTCCCTGTAACTAGCAAAGTGCCTGACACATAGTAATGCTTACTGGTAGGTAGATTGACGGTATTATTTTGCAGATGAGAAAACATTCTATGTGGTTTCCTTGTCCCCCTTCTGCCCTTTCATACATTATGGTCTAGGTCTAATGGCCTCATTCCATGCATATCAATGGACAACTTCCTTAGGCCCTTCTTGCCAGACCATAGGCCCAAGGAGGTAAAGTTCCTTGAGATCACAACAATTAGTAGCAAATTGAGGACTAGAACCCAAGTCTCCTGAATCGTAGTCTAACTTTCTTTTTGATATTTACCCTTTCTCAACCTCAGTTTTCTCATCTATAAAATAAGATCCTTCCTACCCCAATATTCCACAATTCTCTTGATATCCCATCACCAACATTATTAAAGACTACTGTATCTAAGTACTAAAAATGATAATGATGATAGGTAGAATTTATATAGCACCTATGATGTGCCAGACAATGTGCTAAGTGTTTTACATATATTATATTATTGATCCTCTGAACAACTCTATGACATAGGTACTATTATTATCTCCCCTTTTGCGGTTGAGGAAACTGAGGTGAAGTGACTTGCTCAAGGTCACATAACTAGTAAATGTCTGAGGCTGGATTTGATCTCAGGGCTTCCTGATTAAACACTTACTGATCAGGTAAAAAATAAGAATCAATCTTTTCTTTTTCTTAATGTATTTTCAGTGTCGCATTTCCCTTTTTCTATATTTATTCTTCCTTTAGCTAGCAGACTTACCTTCTTTTCCTCCTATTTTTGTCCCTCCCAACATCCCATTCCTATTTCCAAATAAAATTTCTCTTCTTTATATGGAAGCACTAATTCCACTATCCTAATTTTCCTCTTTCCCTACCACGCCCCCAAAAAATTCTTTCTTGGAATAATCCTGGAGCCTTCCTCAAATCACCACTTTTACCATCTAGCATACTTTCTTCCAAGCTTGTTCTTATCAGTAGAACGTCTTTCTATTTGGGGTTGTTTCAGCTTTAAAATTGACTTATTTCCTGAAGTGAAAATTATTGCCCCACTATCCTAGTGAGATGGGAGGAAGACATGAGATTCAGGTAGTGCACTCTTATGCACCTGCTACTGGAAGTGTTGAAAAGGCTGTAATGAAAAGAGACAGATTCCTTTTTCCTCCCCACCTTGTTCCAATCTTCATTCCTAGGTATTTTGGCCCTAAGTGTTAAATGATGGAATGTTCCAATTACAGGCAAACTGTGTTTCTAAGTGTATTTAAAAGGAAACTAACCTTAGGGATAATTTTTGAAGGTAATAAAGAGGCTTTCTCATAGAATTGCTTCCTATACACCAGGACTATTTACTGTCAAATAGAGATTGAGTTTGCTATTTTTGATAAGGCCTCTTTCTTCTCTCTCTCCTTTTCTTTTTCCTTTATTATGTATATATATATGTGTGTGTGTGTGTGTGTGTGTGTGTGTGTGTGTGTGTGTATGTATATATATATATGATATGCCACAAAGCTAGTTATTGAAGATTGCAGCTGAGATAGGCAGCTGGGGTTAGCTAGGGTAGATGGCAAAGGACTCAGGGAACAAGAGGGAGTCATTATAACCTTGCTTGGTTGCTGGAGATGAGCTATGGCCTAACCAGTTGGGGCCTTTCTCCTAAAGAGACTCTATTAGTGGCCTCAGATGTATAGGGAACAATTCTCCTGCTATTCTAACCTTTATGTACCCTTTCCAGAGGTAAATAGTTAGACCATTTATCCAGAGTGAGGTCAGCAGTGTGCAAAGATGTGGAGCAGTCTAGAAGAGCAAGGCATTGGAATAGCATTCTGATATTGTCACATGGTAAAAATGCTGCCAGGGCATTCTACTACAAAAAGGAGTTTGTTAATAACCAAAGAATATATAACATGGATCAGTGTAATGGGAGGCTTATGGTGAGTTGATACTAGTCTATCACTATTCTATACAGGCCAATACATAGAAAAGTAGTCTGTTTGTGAAAAAGAAATTGGGAAATAGTCTTCAAATCAAATGCCAGTGATAGTATTGGGGAACTCAATAGAAATGACTTGCTCCAAAACTTGTAGGTGGTGAGTAGCAGAATCAGGATGCCAGATCCATGGTGTAATTTCTCAAACTAGGCATCACAGAAACTCTACCCCCAGAATGGTTTGGGGATGGCAACAATCAGTCTTTTGGGTTGGTTCCACCTCTCAGTCCCTCCCCAAGTGTTAGCCAGGCCTGACACTTTTAGACCATCTGCTAGTTGACAAAAAGAAGTTTACTTAGCAAGCATTGAGAACACAGATCAGGTATTCAGTGGGAATACAGCATTTAGTTGAGCATACCTTCCCTGTCTGTGTTGCCTTGGTTGTTTGCAGATCACAACTAAAGAATCAGCTAGAGCAGCTGTTCTTAACTGATTTTGTGTTTTGGACCCCTTTGTCTATCCATTGAAGCTTATGGACCCCTCCTCAAAATAATATTTTTAAATGCATAAAATAAATTATAGTGGATACTAAAGAAACCCATTATATAGAAGTGAAGATATGGATTTTTTTCCCTTCTCTCCCACATTCCCTGAAGTCTATTCACAGACCTCTTGCAGTAACTTCCAAGCCTTAGATTCTATAACAGTGATTCTTTTCTACTTTCAAGGATCAGTTCTGGTATCACCTTCCTTGATCTCTTTAATATTAATATTTCTGTTCTTCCTTAGATTACTTTGCATTCCACGTTCTATCCTTTCAGTTGAATGTAAGTTTCTCACTAGCAGGCATTATCTTGGCCTTTGTTTCCTAGTGTCTAGACAGTGTTTTGCACATGTAGCAGTTAACATTTAACATTGTTTTAAGGTTTTACAAAGCACTTCACATATACTTACATTTTATAGTTTTATATCAACCTATATTTATATTTTAGAAGGTATATTAATTTGATCCTCACTAAAACTTGTAGGTGTTACTATTCCCACTTTACAGATGAGGTAACTGAGGCATAGTGACTTATGCAGAGTAACTAGTGTCTGCTCGTAAGTGTCTAAAGTAGGATTTGAACTCAGGCCTTACTGATTCTAGGTCCAGCACTTTGTTCACTGTGCTACCTTGTGGCCTTATCCCTTCATATCCCCTATCAAATGAAATCAATCTAGCAAAGAATTAGAAACAAAGTCGATTCCATTTCTTATCAGTTGAAAAATGGAAAAAAAAAGAAATATGGACTGTGAATTGGAAGATTATACCATAAGGAACTGGAATATAAATGATTCAGGGAGATACACAAAAGCTTGTATGAATTAATATTGAATAAAATAAACAGAATCAGAAAAAATAATTTGTAAAATGACTATAACATAAAGAAGAGCAATAAGACACAAAACTGAAAACTATGTAATTATAAAGACCAAATTTGACTCCAGAGAAATAATGAGGTAATACCTACTTTATTGAAAAAGTGGAGTACTGTAGCTATGAAGTGTGGCATACTCATTTAAGGTTTTTATTCAGTCAATGAATGTTGTTTTGCTTAACTTTTTTGTTTTCAGGAACAGCACTGTGAGGGGAAGGGATATATATTGAGAAATACTCTTATACAAACCAAAGCTTTCAAAAGGAATGGATTGTACCATTCTTCCCCTGACTCTTCTTTTCAGTTGACTTTTTGTTTCTCTGCACAAGGTGCTTACACCCTGAAACTCCAAAGCAGACTTATAATGTATACTCTAGAATGAGTAAATGCAAATGCAGTCCAACCATATACAGGAATTTAGGGAAATGAAGATCTGAGAATCTGATCAAGCTTGTAAAGCTTATAGTTCATTTGTCTCCTTTTGGGAAAAAGCCTTTACAAACTCAGCATTCTATGATTTCTTAGTTTTCAGAGGACCCTCCCCAGGACCCACTATGAGGTATTGCATCTGTGAACCTTCTAAATCTGCATGTGTCATGAAGAACAAATTTCAGGTGAAAAAAAAATTAATCATTTGAATATTTATTGCTCACCTGTGCTAAGCATGCTTCTGTGAGCATACAACATAACATAAAAATCCTTGCCTCCTAGGACTTTGAAGTCTTGTCAAGAAGGCCCCATCCTCCAAAAAAGGTAGCTAGCAGTAGAAAGCATCACATGGCAAGTGTCAAAGTTAGAGATAAAGTTCTCTTTCACATCTTCCATATGCAGTCAATCATCAAGTGTTGCCAGTTCTGCCATAGCATCATTTCTTGAATCCATGCCTTTCTTTCCACTCACTGCTGCCATCCTTGTTCAAGGCTTTCTTCACTGTTCTTCTCGGCTATTTATTACTATAACCCACTTATTAATCTTCATGATTTAGGCTTCTTCCTATCCAAACCATCCTTCAGAAAACTGTACTTCTAAGACACAGGTCAGACTATGTGGTTCCCTCTTATCTCTGGGGTCAGGGAAACACCTTGGCATCTAAAGGTTTTCCCAATAAGATTCTCACCTTTCCATACTTTCAGATTACTCTTCTTCACCACTCTGTTTCAGTCAGACTGGCCAACTTACTATTCCCAAACTGAATATGACCTTCCCCTTCTCAATTTCTTTGCAAAAGCTGGCCCTCATGCCTGAAATGTACTACCTTCTTACCTTTACCCTTTGGAATTCCTTAGTATTATTCAAAGCTTTGCTCAGGTTTGGCCTTTCCTTGATCCATTCCAGTTGCTAGCACTGTCTCTCTCCCTAAATTACCTTTAATTTACTGATCTGTGTTCATATTGTATGCTCTAGAGGAATATAAGCTTCTTGAGTAGGGTCTTTCATTTTTGTCTTTGAGTTTTTAGCACTTAGCATAGTCCCTTGCTGGTTGAATTAGATTGAATTCCACAGCTTCAGAAGCAAATGCTACTGGCTGGGATAGTCAGGGTACATGCATAGGGTATATAGGGACTGTTGGCAAATGGACCAGTTTGTCTTGGGTAGAAGGTTAATTTTATGGAGTCATCGGTTAGAAAGTAAAGATTAGAGACCAGGTTGTGAAATTCCCAAAGCTTAGACAATATCCACCCTCCACATAGCTGCCTAAGGGATTTTCCTAAAGTGTAAGTCTGACCATATCACCCCTTTGCTCAACAAAACCCAATGGTCCCCTATTTCCTTCAGGATCAAATATGAATGGCCCTAAAAGCTCATCCTAGCCTGGCCCCTTCCAACTTTTACAATCTTCTCTATTCCATGAATTCTACAATCCAGTTACACTGGTATACCTGCCGTTCCTCACACAAGTCGCCATCTTTCTCTGTATGCCTTTGTATTGGCTGTCATCATCTTTGGCTTCTTTCAAGACTCAAATTCCAGTATCTGCAAAAGAACTTTCCTAGTCCCCACTGCTGCTAGGATCATATGCCCTGAGATCACCTCCCATTTATTCTGTATATATCTTGAATGAATGTAGTTGTTGGCATGTTTACTCTCTATTAGAATGCTACCTCTTTGGAGGTAGAGACTACATTTGTTGTGGTTTTTTTAATTTTTTTTTTCCCATTTCTTTATCTCCCTAGTGCTTAGTCAATGCAGAGCCTGGCACATGGTAAACACTTTATAAATGTTTATTGATTGATTAATTGATTTAATGAAGAGTAATGAAGGTTTAATGAAGCAAGAGTTCACATCCCTGACATACTTTGTTTTTTGTTCATTGGTTATTCATTAATTGTTGTTCTTCCTTTATTTCTAAAAGGACCAATGACATTACAGGGTGATATCTTGACTTGTGCATGAATTGGATTTATGAGGCAGAGTTGCATAAGTCTTCAGTCTCACTCTCTCTTCCAGAGTCAGCAAAATTCAGTGGCAAGACAAAACTTAGGACAACTGCAATGATCAGGGATGCAGTCGATGACCTTGGCATCTTCAACATCTGACCAAGTTTTAAGCACTCCACAGTGCCTGCTTCAGCTACCTTTTTGGCCCTTGAAACAAATTTTTCTCATTTGCTCACTCTGCCAAGGGAAGTCTTCACATGCTTGGGATAGCTATCCCCCAACTCCCGGACAGGTTTGAGGTCTGGTGATTACCCTCAAACTGGTTTTGCCCATTGGCTGGGATGATTTTACCAGGGTATAGCTGCTGTTCTAGGTGACATAGTGGGTAGAACACTTGGCCTGTGTTCAGGAAGACTTGAGTTCAAATCCATGGTCAGACAGTAGTTGTGTGGCCTTGGATAAGTCACTTAACCTCTATCTCAGTTTCGTTAGTTGTGAGAATAATAGCACCTATCTCACACAGTAATTCATAAATACCCTTACCTAGTCTAGAGAGTATTTCCTGGGGTCTAGGTAGCTCTTGGACCTTCTGTTCTAATTCTTCCTCTCCCTGCCCCTCTGTTTTTCTCTCTGTCTCTGTCTCTCTCTCTTTCATACGATGCAAAAATCATGCAGTTGTGTTGTCAGAGAAACAGTTTTCTCAAAAAAATTTTCTTGAGCAAATCTTATTTTCAAACCTGTATTCATAAAGATGTTTTCAGCAGCTCTTCAGTCAGTCAACAAGTGTTCAAGTCAAGGTGAATTTATTCAGCCTTGCCATGTACCAGGCACTGTGCTAAGTACCAAAGATACAAAGAAAAACAAGGTCATCATCATCATCATTATCATCATCATCATTGAATGAATTTTAGAAAATCATTTCATACCCTCAAAGAGTTCACAGTCTAATGGGGAAGACAACACCCTCACTGCCTCTGTAGATTGGGTATGACTTCATATAACTTTTATTTACATTAAAATGTGTGCATGGTCTAATTATATGGGTGGTGAGGATGACTGGAAATAGTCTTTGAATTACATATTAATCTCTTCACTGTGTGATGTGCATAAAATCTGTTTAAATACAGGTATTCCTCACACTGTGAAAAAATCAAATGAAGACAGATTTTTAAAATAGTCACTACCTTACAATGATTTAATTTGTAATTCAACAGTTCTTTAGATGTTTCACCTTTATTTTTCTTGATCTTCACTTGTCAACAACTCTTAATATCAGCATTGCTTGTCTTTCCCATCCTCTTAATGTCTTCTTTGAAGACATGTGCTAAGCATATACAGTGATGGATTTAACGTCAAGAAAACTTGAGTTCAAATCTCACTTCAGACACTTACCAGCTGAGTGACCCTCACCTCTTTCAAATTCATCTGTAAAAATAAGTAGGTTGAGCTTGATTTATACAATCCTTTTCAGCTATAAATTTGTGACCCTGTTATAACTTAATGGAAAGTGTTTGAAGAGGTCTATAAATAAATTTACTAGGGGTACTCTAACTTTAAAAGTCTGCATTACATTCTTTCCTAATGTCAAAAATCTCTATCTGTTCTGTAAATTTAGACTTTTATATTCAGAAGTTTATCTATGCCAGGAAATGTAATGTTTTAATTTACTCAGCATTTCTGCATACATGCCCATGAATAAAAGACATATATGCATGTATGTACACGTGTGTATTTATGATCATGGTTCCCAATTTTCAACCATTCAGAATATAATCAAAAACACAATCTTTTATTCATTTAAAAAGGTATTTTAGGACCTTGTAGACCCTTGGGGTAATCATTATAAACATTCATTATGTGCAGAATTATAAATTCCGGTTAATAGAACCCACAAATAACAACAGAGTTTTTATATAGGATTTTCAAAAAAAAAAACAGACTGAAGTAAAACATCCCAATGTAAATGTCTTAAAGTCAGACTTTTAAGAAACCTAATCACTTTGTGTGCATATATTCATGGATGGTCAGTGAAAGGCCTAGTACTTTTACTGTTTGCATAGGCTAATGCCACAACAATCTTAATTGGTTTTTTTTTTTTATTTGTTTGTTTGTTTGTTGTTAACAATGAATACAGCAATGAACTTGGGCGTCAGGAAGACCTTAGTTTGGAGCTTGCCTGAAAGACTTAATAACTGAGGGAAGTCACTTATCCTCTCTCTCCCTCCATTTCCTCATCTATGAAGTGGGAGTAATAGTAGCTGCCTCACAGAGTTATTGTGAGGATTAAATGATACATATGCATAAAGTATTTTGCAAACCTTAAAGCACTCTACAAATGCTTGTTATTTCCATTTTGGCATTTGTTGCAGAAAAATAATGAATACATAAAAGCAGAAGAATTGGCATGATAATTTATGCAATTCTTTCACATTCCTAGGATATTGTCCCCTTGGATTTAAGCTAGATCTCAATGTCTTGGCTCATTTGAACACAATTCATTGAGGGTATTTGAGTTGTTCACACAATATGGAATGGAAGGTAAAGGAGAGAAAGAAAGAAAGTACTTCAGAGTTCATTTAGTTCACCCCTTTCCTTAAAAAAAAATAAAAATTGGTGCTTTTTCTTTTCCTCCCCTCAGCCAGCATTAAGTACTCCCTGAAAGAAACAAAAACCATAGCAAAACCAATAGAAGAGGTGAAATTATGAAATATTTTATACCTGTAGCTAAAAGAAAAACACTGAACTGTTTTTTTATCTCTTCTCCAATATCGTAATTGGTCCTTACATTTACTCCGTGTTCAGCTTACTTTTTTTAGTGTTCTTTTCATTTTATCAATGAAGAAACTGAGGCACAGTGACTTTTTCAAGTCACTCCCAGTCAGCTATGTCATTCAGCTTCCACACACAGGACTTCAGAGGCTTAAAAACAAATAAATTGCAAAAGTATAGACCCAGCCTTAGGATTGAGATCAGAATAAGTGGAAATAATGAAAACAGATTTCGGTGATTTCTTAAAATGGCGCCCTGTGCAATGTAATCTATATTGCAGAACCAGATTGTGTTTAGCATATTTCTGCCTGATTGGAATTAGCTCTAAACATGCCCAAGGTTGAATGGGAATGGAGGACATTATTGCATTTAATTATTTGCTGAGAATAAAAATGGATTCCAGCAGAAACTGAGAGATGCCATAACAGCAGCCACACAATTAGAGCTTCTGAGTGACTCATGCAAACATTTGAATTTGCAATCATTGTGATAAGTACATTAAAATAAAATAAGTCAAAATGTTTCATTAGCATAAATAACCTAAGGTGATGGTATTGGATTGGTTAAGAATAAAGGAAACATGGCAACTTGATCACACATGTGAAATAACAGCGAATTTGTCACCCAGGCAGTGATCATTTGAAACAAGATATTTATATGTTTATTGTTAATTAGCTCTAGATCTGCTTAGGCCTGATGCTAAGTTTAGTCTCCATTTTAGCATGGGTGCTTGCCATGACACTTTTATGAGATGTTTTGAAAAGAGAAGAGAGCTGATGTTTTGTTGTCCTGGGAACCAGTCAGCCCTGGGAAAGGGGAGTCTGGGATCAATCCAAGAGGATCTCTTCCTCCTTGGACCCTGTTCTAGGATTATAAAGTAACTGAGATACATATAGGTTAAATGAATTGCCCAAGCTCACATAATCTAGTCCATATCTGAGATGGTATTTGAATCCAGGTCTTCCTAATTCCATGTCCCTTACTCGATCCACCACACTATGTAGTCATGAAAATGCTAGTGGTTGTGATGGTGATAGATATTTGGGTAGACTAGATAGAGGACCAGCCTCAGAAGCAGGAACACCTACATTCCAGTCCTGTTTCTGACAGGCAAGTTATTTTATTACTTGGTGCCCCAAGCTTTCTAATACTATAGAGTAGTTGCTGATTTGCATTCAATTCCTTGTTGTTATTTGTTCAGTTATTTCACTCGTTTCTGACTCTTCATAACCCTATTTAGAATTTTCTTGGCTAACATACTGGAGTGGTTGACCATTTCCTTCTGCAGCTCATTTTACAGATGAGGAAACTGAGGCAAACAGGGATAAGTGACTTGTGCAGGGCCAAACAACTGGTCACAACTGAGGCTGGATTTGAACTTGAGAAGATGAGTTTCCTTACTTTAGGCTCAGCACTCTACTGTGACACATAGCTGCTCCAGAATTTCCCATATCCATGTAATTATAGATCTGGGCCAAAAATAACTGTAGTAATAACAACAATATTCATATATCACTTTAAGGATTGCAACATGCTTTCTATCTGTTATCTCATCTGCTCCTCACAACAACCTGGGAGGTAGGGTTTTCTTCTGTAAATTGAGGGGGGAAGGTTAAATGACTTGGCCCAAGTTTCACAGCCACCAAACATTTGGAGTGGATTTGTCCTCATGTTATCCAGTCTCTTGGTCCACTACATCATGTAACTTCTGTTGTCTTAGTTTTTTATACAACCCTTTAAGGTTTATGAAACACTTTACACACCATGTCTCCTTTGAGTGTTACAAAAATCAGTGCAGTAGATACAGGTACTATTACACCCAGTTTATATAGAAGGAAATTTAGGATTAGCATGGGTGACTTGTCCATGGTCACATACCTAGGCAAATACAAGCTTTGAACCCAGGTCTTCCTGAGTGCCAAATCCAGAGCTCTAGCATATATTATCCTGAGTACATCATGTAACTTCTCTAAATTTCAGTGTCCCTAGTATGAAATAGGGATTTTAAAAAATGCTTATACTACCTACTTCCTAGGATTGTTGGAAGGATCAAATGAGAGAGAATATGGGGTTTGCTCTACAACTTTTGCAATACCCTGTACATGTAAAACACTTTTAAACTCTGACTGATAGAACATCCTAAGAATACACGTTTGTCTTCAGGACCTATAGAAGTAGCTGGTCCTCTCTGATTGCATATCACTAACTTTTTCAGGACAATTCAGAGCCCCTAAGTGCCTCATTACATATTCCTTTTTACTTATACTTGAAGCATCTGATTGCCTATGGTGGCTCAAAAACCTCTGAACTGGAATTCACTTCCAGGCCTTATTGGAGTTAATCATCTTGGGCTGCCTTGGGTAAGTTGTGTGTGTTAATCACATGTTAAATTAGAATTGATAGCATTTCAGGTTACTGATAAGATAAATTAACTAGCAGAATTTCCTTTTCTCAGTTTGTCAGATTAGTGATCATAGGTTTCCTAGCCAAAAAATAAAAAAAAAAACCCAGTGGTAATTGCAGTATTGTTCTGTGCCCAGTTAAACTCTATGAAGGGCATCCAGGAATCAGTGAAGAATGGGAGCTTTTAAATAGGTAGTTTAAAACAAAATGTTCTCTGCTGGGCATTGAGCATATGACCACCAGTTAATGGGGAATGAAAGGAGACCCAGAAACCTAAATATTCTGCCAAATGAGACTGATGAGAAAGGACATGAATGTCTGTGGATGAAAATTTTTTTTGGCTATTCCCTGGACTCATTAACTCCTTGAAAATGTGCTTATGAGGAGGATTTTGATTCATATTAGCTAAGGAGGACAGTGGAGGGAAAACAAGCAAATTTTCTGTCTCTCCAAGGAAGAGAAAATCTAACTGTTCATATATGGACAGGTCAGGCAATTTTTTCAGTCCTTTTGATTTTTAAATAGAGCAGGAATAATGAGAGGATGACCCTTTTCTCTTCCAGTAGGTGGAAATAGAAAAACAATTTTTCAGATAAACTTTTTAATGAAAGGATGCCAGGGTAAAAATGAGGTATATTTTGGGATCATAGATTTGGAGTTGGAAGGAATCTCAGAGGACATATGATCCAACCCCTTAATTTTATAGGTGAGGAATCTGAGGCTTATGGAGGTTAAATGACTTGTAAGCTCTTTCTAAGTAGGGATTTATTGTACTTGTATCTCCAGCACCTAGCATAGTGCCTGGCATCTTGTAGGTATTCAATAAATACTTGTTGAATGCCTAAGGTCACACAAGTGGTAAATGTCAGAAGTATTGTTTGAACCCAGCTCCTTTTAATCCATGGTCAGTGCTTTTTCTACAGAGGAGCACAGAAATATTGTGTGTAGGGCTCAATATTGGGGATTAGTCTTTTTATAGCTCTATATAAGGAAACAGACTAGATTTGTGATTTCATTGGTATAAGGAAAGCCCAGGAGAAGAAATTCCTTACCAGTCTCCCTTTATCTGAAGCTTAATGTTAGTGAGTTGCCTCAAGCACTGAAAGTTTAAGTGATTTGCCTAGGGTTATCCTGTCAGTATGTGTTAGAGATAGGACTCAAACCCAGGGTTTTGGGGCTCCAAGGCAAGCTTTGTTATACCACACTTCCTGTTGTAGCTCTTTATTAAGACAGGTCTTTTTATATCCTTACTTCAAGAATGGATAGGTTTGGATCCCTGGATCCCTAACTCTGACCATGCTCAGTGACTTAGTCAATGATTTGTAAGTAGTGCCATTCCTCAGGATTGGCAGTATAAGTGGTGTCAAGGCACAGAAGCTCCTTTTACCTCACCAGCTACTGCCATCAAGCCTGACAATGCAGTACACAGTAGACTGCCCTGTCCTTGGTCCTTAGATTTTTCTGGCCAACCTACATTGTTTTCTGGGGACAGGAGAAGAGGAGGAAGGAATAGACTCAGGGTCCTGTCAAAAGTTTTTGCTTTGTTTTATTTTGTTTGTGGGTATGAGGAGGAAGTATGGACCTATGATTACATTTTTATAGAGAACTTCCTGTTTGTGACAGTCTTAAAGATTTTTCTTGGGTGCTAACAGGTTAAATAGTAATTTGCCCATGTTAGCATGGACAATCATGGACATGGACACGTACAGCTAGCATGCACCTAATGTAGAAATTAAACTTAAATCTTCCTGAAACTAAGATTGACCCATTGTCCATTATAAAATGAGGGAGGGGTGTGTGTGTGTGTGTGTGTGTGTGTGTGTGTGTGTGTGTGTGCGCGTGGCACACACACACACACACACCCGTCAGAAAATAAAACCTAGACATCTTCTCTGGTAATTATTGCTATGCTCAAATGAGTTTCTGTAGGAACAGGGGCAAAATTATGTAGGCAATTTTTATTTTTTCTGTAATCAAAATTCTCCTAGGTATCATCCTTTCATCCTACAGGTATATGTTCGGGTTATGACCCCAGCAATAGGTTCTATGAGGTAACAATATATTCAAGAGGAAATCAGGACATTATTGCTGAACTGTGCATTTGATTAGAATGAAAATGGGCTCAGTTCCCATTTTGCATGAAATCACTTAACTCTGGGTTCACCAGCCTCCTATTACTTTTCCATGTGATTGTTGCAGTTTTATTTCTAAAATTAAAGGTTTGAAGCTGGATAGAATTGGAAAGGACACTGAATTTGTTTATAGCTCCTTGTTTTACAGATGAGGCATCTGAGGTAGAAAACTAGACCAGGGCTGAACAGTTAGTCTCCAGATGGAATTTGTACTGAACTCTATTGCCCTATCTAGTACCCCATGCAACTTCCTGCATCTGTTATTGTAACCTCAGGAGGCCACTAAGGCTAGGTCTATGATACTCCTCAGCCTTCCACAAAATCAAATGGAGTCATAACTGAGTATTATGAGAAAATCATGTGTGGTTCTTTCTGTTCACACTAGGCCAGGGTTCTTTCTTAGTCTTAGTGAGTTGCTTAGAAGCATTGAAAGTTTAATTTGCCCAGAGTTATCCCAGCAATGTGTCACAGATGAGATTTGAACTCAGGGCTTATGGGCTCCTCAGCAGGGCTCTATTATACCACACTGCCTGTCATAGCTCTTTATGGCTGTTCTTTTCATATCCTGGCATCAAGAATGGGTAAGTATGGATCCCTGGATCCCTGACCATGACCACCCCCAGGACTTAGTCACTGCTCTGGAAGCAGTACTAACCCCCAGCATTGGCAGTGTAAATGATGCCCAGGCACAGAAGCTGCTTCTACCCTGCCAACTACTTCATCAAGCCCGGCAATGCAATACATAGTAGACTGCCCTATCCTTGGTCCTTGGATTTTTCTCACCAACTCACATTATTTTCTGGGGACAGGGAAGAGGAGGAAGGAATAGATTTGACTTACATGATTGAGAAATGGGAATGTAATGAAAGGAAGAAGGAAAACATGTGGATTGAATGCATTTGAAGCAATCATATTGAATATCTTCCTCTTAGCTGGTAGGTAACTTAGAGGCTATCTAGTCCAACTAATCCTTTCATTAAAAATTAAAAAAAAATTGTGAATGTCTTTTTGCATTGCATTCTCAGTGTATCCCTTACCCCTTCCCCACCCCGAGAGCCATTCCTTAAAGAATAAAAAAGAAAGAAGGGGAAAAAAGTAGCTTAGCAAAATCAACCAATATACTAATCAAGTCTGATAAAACAGAATTCTTCCCACTCATGCTCCATCTCTTCAAAAAGAAAAGAAGGGTGTGTGTAATTTTCATATTTTTTCTTCAAGGCCAAAACTGGTCATTATAATTACATATTGTTAAGTTTTGATTTTTGCTGTTCTTTCTAGTCATTATGCCTATTATGTTTCTGGTTCTTTTTTATGTTCATATATCTTCCCAGACTTCTCTGTATTTTTCATATAAATGGTTTTTTATAGAGCAGTAAAATATGCCATTAAATTTGTGGACCATAATTTGTTTAGCTGTTCCCAATCATTTTGCTACTAAAAAGATTTCTTTTATAAATATAGCAGATACAACTGGTAGAACCTCCCACCCCCTACACACACATGCACACGCACATACCCACACACATGAAGTGCTTGGGTCAGGAAGACCTGAGTTCAAATCCAACCTCAGACACTTACCTGCTGTGTGACCTTGGACAAGTCACTTAATCTCTGTTTGACTTTCAACTGTAAAATGAGGAAAATAATAACACCTATTTGGAAGAGGTGTTGTGAGCATAGCATAGTGTCTGGCACATAGTAAGTACTATATAAATGCTTATTCCCTTTCCTTGCTATAAATTTGTTGTAGTTTGAAACACTTTTCTTTATATTTTCTTTTTGTTTTTATCTTTTGGGGGTATATGTCTACTTGTGGTATCTCTGGATCAAAGAACATTTTATTTCACCTCACCATAATTTCAAATTGCTTTTGGTATGGTAGATAGAGTGCTGGACCTGGAGTCAGGCAGACCTGAATTCAAATCTAGCCTCATACACTTACTAGTTGTGTGACCCTAGACAAGTTAGTTAACCTTGCCTCAGTTTGTTCATGTGTAAAATGAGCTGGAGAAGGAAATGGCAAAGCATTGAAGGTATCTCTGCCAGGAAAACCCAAATGGAGTCATGAAGAATTGGACACAACTGAAACAAATGAATAACAACAATATTTGGGTCAATTCATAGTGCCATCTTTACACCAGTGTATTGGTGTCTTAATACCACCCCTCCAAAATTGATTATTCCCTTCTTTCATCCTCTTTGCCAATTTGTAGGGCATGAAAGTTGTTTTGATTTGAATTTTTCTTTTTCTAGTAATTTGGCATGATCTTTTGTATAGTGTAATATTTTACAATTCTTTTGAGAACTGTTTATTCTTATGCTTTGCTCTATTATCCATTGGGAAATGCTTTTGGTCACATGCATTGGTGTTAGTTCCCTACATATCTTGAATATAAGACCCTTATCCAAGATATTTGATGAGAAGATTATTTCCTAATTGACTTTCTTATTCTGATAGTGTTGATTTTGCCAGTGTAAAAGCTTTTTAGTTTCATATAATTGATGTTCTTTATTTCATCTTTTGTCATTGCCTCTCTCCCTTGTCAGTGATCCAACTGCCTCGTTTTTCAGATGAAGAAAGTGAAGTTTAGAGAATCTATGTTATTTTCTCTAGGGCAAGGCTCCTCTGGGACTCATCTAAGATCATGCAGGTAGCAAGTATATTTCAAACTGAAGACCTCTTACTTCACATCCAACATTCTTTTCATTGCTCCAAGTTTCCCTACCAATGGTAAAGCCTGTTTTTTGATAGATGGTATATGTGTATATGTTTCATAAAAGTAATGATACATAATACATGCATATATGTTATGTATAATATGCAATTACTTTTTGGAATCACATTTCTGCTGACTCAGATCAACAGTTAGTATTTTATGATGCAACTTGAACCTGTGGTTTGAATGATAGGTTGTAGCCCTTCTGTTCAAAATGGTCTAATTGAGATAAACATGTATCTCAGAGGGTCCTTGTAGACTATCTAGTCTAATGATTTTCAGAGGGTATACCATGAAACCCCTTCCTGTATTGCTAAGCTTCAGATTTAGTTACTGCCAGCACTTCCCAACTTGGCATCAAAAAGATCTCAATTGCAACTCTATCCCTCAGAATGAAAAAGTTGCCTCCTCTGCCATGAGTCCCAGGGAAGCAAAGAATGAAGAGTGGAGGAAGGAAAGAAGAGGCAGAAGAATCTCTCCAGGCTACACTATGGACCTCCTTTGCCTTCTATCCTGCCCATTTCTTTGCCCCTTCTCCTTTTCTGCTTCTTTTTATGTGTTATCTTCCCCCATTAGAATGGAAACTGCTTACACACAGGGATGGTGATTCTACTTACTAGTGCTTAGCACCTTGCCTGGCACCTAGGAAGTGCTTAATAAATGTTCATTGACTTTAATCCCAAGGCTTGGGTTGTTGGTCTGAAGTCCCTTTTACCTCCAAACCCTTTTTTATTACTAGTCTAAACATTTAATGTGCCAAGATGGCAAGGAATGCTGTGGTGTGGTAATGAATGAATGAATGAAGTTACATTTGGTACTTTTTTTTTAAGGCAATTGGGGTTAAGTGACTTGCCCAGGGTCACACAGCTAGTAAGTGTCAAGTGTTTGGTTTGAGGCTGGATTTGAACTTGGGTCCTCCTGACTTCAGGGCTGGTGTTTTATACACTGCACTACCTAGCTGCCCCTTCCTTTTACATTTGGAGGATCTGAAGTCCATAGTGTCTGAGTAACCCTACCAAGGTCACAAAGGTAGTTAATAGCGAAGTCTGAACTAAAATTCTATCTTCCATCTACTCAGTCCTATGCTCTTTTTACCATCCCATATAACCTGTCATGTTAATCATGCACTTCAGTTAATACTTCTATTTTGTTTTCCACTCTTTATAGGATGGATATTTTTCTCACCGTCCCAAGGAGAAAATGAGGACAGATAGCAATAATGAAAACTCCGTGCCAAAAGACTTTGAAAATATCGATAACAGTAACTTTGCCCCAAGGACTCAGAGGCAGAAGCACCAGCCAGACCTGGGAAGGAAGTCACTCAGTAAGCAGAAGGAACATTTGAAGAAGAAACTAGAGCAGGAGGAAAAAGTAAAGGAGAATTCACTCCTGGGAAAAGGCTCTAATGAAGCCTTGCAGTATAGCAATCAAGCTGCCCAGAACAGTAGTACCACGAAGGCAAGCCCTAAGTCCTCCAAGCAACCCCATACCAGGAAGAATGGGGCCAGCTCCCCTGAACTCAAATATGACCAGATGCCAAGGTGTGACATCTCTGGCAAGGAGGCCATCTCAGCTCTGTCCCGGTCTAAATCCAAACAATGTCGCCAGGAAATTGCCGAGATATATTGCCAACACAAGGTGGGGAAGCTAATGCCAGAGAAAGTGACCCGCTTCTGTCCCCTTGAAGGTAAGTCATAGGGTAGTATAGGTTTTGGCCAAAGGGAGATGTTTTCTCTGAATCATAATGATTTCCTCTTTCATTCCTAATGTCATTTTTTTTTTTTTTTTACTGTTGGGCAGCCAGTGCTCATGATGCTCACTTTAGTGCTTTGGGTTCAAATTGTTTGCGAAATAAGTTAACATAACACCTCAGAATTTTGCATTTGAGCTGTAAGAATCCTGTAAACATGTTGAGGCTTCAATTTCAGGTTGACTCATTCATTCATTCATGACACAAGAATTTCCCGACTGCCAACTTCTGTGCTAGCTAGGCACTTAGGGAAAAAAAAAGAACAGTCAGTATAATATGACATTCCTATTACCAGGATATTTAATACCAGAATTTTTAATATTTAATTTCATATTAGTACAGTATTTAATATTGTAAACTCTTTAAGAACACAGACTCAAATTTCTCATTATATCTTAATCTTATGGTGTGTGAAGCAGTGCTTATTGACACAGTATTTATAGTGCCTATGTGTAGGAATTTTGTATTTATGGGACCATAGAAACATAATAAGACACATAAAAAGTCTTACTATAAGGTGAGACCACAGCCTCTTACTCCTTCCACCAGCATTATTGGATGGTTTTAATAACTGGAATGATGCTGATTGACCAATCCACCACCACTGATGTAAGGTGAATGAAAGTGTTAATATTATCAATCAATCAATTAACAATCCTTTATTGAGACACTTCTATGTGCCAGACACTCTACTAGTTGTTGGGAATACAAAAACAAATTTGAAAAATCCCTGCCCTCAAAGAGTTTACATTCTGCTTTGACCCAGCAATAGCACTTCTAGGGCTATATCCCAAAGAGATCATACAAATGGGAAAAGGATCCATATGTACAAAAATATTCATAGCAGCTCTTTTTGTGGTGGCAAAGAATTGGAAATTGAGAGGATGCCCATCAATTGGGGAATGGCTGGACAAGTTGTGGTATATAAATGTGATGGAATACTATTGTGCTATAAGAAATGATGAACAGGCTGACTTCAGAAAAACCTGGAAAGACTTGTATGGTCTGATGCTGAGTGAAGTGAGCAGAACCAAGAGAATGTTGTACACAATAATAGCCACGTTATGCGATGACTAATATTGATAAACTTAACCCTTCCCGTCAATACAAGGATTTAAGACATGTCCAGAGGCCTTGTGATAGAAAATGGTAT
The DNA here is from genome assembly GCF_900497805.2 of Vombatus ursinus. NCBI lineage: Eukaryota > Metazoa > Chordata > Mammalia > Diprotodontia > Vombatidae > Vombatus > Vombatus ursinus. The sequence continues at coordinate 14,643,885 of NW_020954610.1, read as the reverse complement.
CCACATCCAAAGAAAGAACTTTGGAAGTTGAATTGCTATTTTTTTTCTCTTCTGTTGAGTTTTATTTCCTCTTTCTGATGGTTCCTCCTATTGGTTTTAATTTTTACTTACAACATCACTAATGTGAAAATATGCTTAATATGAATGTAAATGTATAGCCTATATCAGATTGTGCACCAGCTTGGGGAGGGTGGTGGGGAGGAAGGAGGAGAAAAATTTTAAACTCAAAAGCATATGAAAGTGATTATTGATAAATCAAAATAAATTAATATAAAAATTAAAAATTAAAAAAAAATTTAAAAAAAGAAATGATGAGAAGGCAGATTTCAAAATAACCTAGAAAAACATAAATGAACTGATGCAAAATGAAGTGACCAAAACGAGGAGAACATTGTACCCAGTAACAACAATGCTACATGATAAAGAAGTATGAATGACTTAGCTATTCTAAGCAATACAATGATCTAAGAAAGTCCCAAAGGACTCATGATGAAGCATGTTGTCTGCCTTCAGAGAAAGAACTGATATTATCAGAACTGTCCGAATACAGACTGAAACATGTTAATTTTCTCTCTTTCTTTCCTTTCTTTCTTTTTTCTTTCTTGTTTTCTTTCTTTTCTCTCTGTCTCTGTCTGTCTTTCTCCTCTTCTCATACAAAATGACTATTGTGGAAATGTTTTACATGGAAGTGGAAGGGAGGGATGGGAGGGAGGGATAAAATTTGAAACTTAAAATAAAAAAACTGTTAAAATTGTTTTAACATGTAATTTTGGGAAAATAACATTATTAAGATAAGAAAGAGGTTGCATCACATCTGGAAATCTTTTACTATGAATATATTGTATGTGTACATTATTGCTTGCTTATTGTCTTCTCGATTAAAATCTGAGCTCCTCTGTGAATCCCCCCCCCAAAAAGTTTACATTCTGTGAGAGTATATAGCATATACATATGTACAAAAATTCAAAATATATAAAAGATAATTTTGTGATCATGTGGGAGGCACTAAAAATTAGGGGAATCAGAAAAGGCTACATGTATAGTGGTGGTTGAGCTAAGATTTAAAGGAAATCAGGTATTTTCAGTGGCAGGGATGAGGAGTGAAGGCACTCCAGGCAAGGAGGAAGGATGGCCTATATAAAGATACAGAGACTGGAGATGGGATAATATATGTAAGGAACAATAAGAAGGCCAATTTAGCTGAATTGTAGAGTTTGTCAAGAGGAAAAGTAGTTTGAGACCATGTTGTAAAGGACTTTAAATTCCACACAGAAGAGTTTATGTTTGCTCTTAGAGGTAATAAGGAACCAGTGGAGTTTATTGAGTAGGAAAGTTCCATGGTCATATATTACAGTTCTTCCTAAGTGAAGGAATAAGCTAACAGCAAAGTATCCCCAGTCTAGGCTGATAAGTCATTTGAAACATGGACCTAGAATCCCTGAAAACACTAATGAACTCCCTGGAAAGATTCTAGGCAGCTTCACATGTGGATAGAGGTGACTATATGTATGTAAGTAGAGTCAGAGATAAAAATTATGCAATGAATGTAGACAGGCTAAATGCCCAACAAAGAGAGTGCCAGGCAGACCACTGGATTTCAGGAAATAAGCCAACTAGAAAACTGGATTTTGTTTGTTTCTGTTTTCCTCTAGATAGCTGAATTTCTGATCTAACCAAGTATTTTCCTTGTGTTCTCCTGAGCAGACAAAGACTAAGGTTTAGTGAAACTTAGTCACTTATTTCTTGATTCCTAAATTGGAAGTGACATGCTTCAAATGACTTTAGTGCTATAGAAGAAGCATCACTTTTAATGTGGTACTTCTGAATCATTAACTCTTGAAGTTGCTTACCTGAATTAGTGAGAGCACTGTGCTAGTGAGGCAAACACCATGGTCTTTAGCCCCAAATGGGATAGTTCATTTTGTCCCAAAGCCCACAGGTTGCACCCCCTTGACTCAGTTGACCCTTTTGTCATTGGTCATAGGTAGAACAAGTCAAAGCAGCCAGATATCACAGTGGATAGAGTGCTAAGCCTGACATTAGGAAGTCAAGAAGACTTCTTCCTAATTTCAAATCTCAGACATTTACTAGCTGTGTGATCTTGGGCAAGTCACTTAACCCTGTTTGCCTCAGTTCCTCATCTGTTTAAAAAAAAATGACCTGGAGAAGGAAATTGCAAACCACTCCAGTTTCTTTGCCAAGAAAATCCAAAATGGGGTCATGAAGAATTGGACACAATGAACAAAACTGAATAGCAACAACAGAAGAACAAGTGAAGGGTGAAGGGGTATATGGATGGCTCAGGGCAAATCTATTCTCACTATTGAGGAAACCAACTCAAAATTTACACACCACTAATGGTAATCCAGTAGAATGATCTTTAGTCATGAAAGAGAACATGTTCACTTATCAATGGAAAAGCACTTCCTGGTATTGCAGATTTCTGTTTGGTGGGAAAGGTTTGGTGATCAGTTTTTCTTCCTATCGCATGGTAGGGCATGATAAAGTGCCCTCTCTTGGAATCAAAGGACTCTCCTATTTTTTGTCTCATGATGTTTCCCCTACACAAAGGCCAGTTGTACGTATATGTACTTTGTTTTGCTGGAACATATATTTCTACTTAAAGCCAAAGGGAATTTGGGTTTTAAATTAGCTGCTTATAGAGATTTAGTTCATGTTTTAAGGCTCAGCAGTATTTAGTTGTAGGGACAGTTCTGCTGGTTTGTTGTCACTGGGGATTAGACCTTTCTAGATCTGTGAATGTAAAAGGAAGTGTTTGCATGTGGGAAAGGTATTCTGGCCTTCCTATCCTATGCAGCTACAGGTACCACATTATTCCAAGCTACACATCTCTACAGCCATGTGTACAGGTGCAGGCCCATGAATGAAAGTTGCAGGGATCTAGCTTATTGGGTGTTCGCTGGCAAGGTAGTTCACCTGGGACTCATCTCAAGACCTATTAATCAACATGGCAGAATTCTCCAGAGAGCTATAAACTGTATAATAAGATTGGCATTTGAGAGTCCTTGCATATGCAGACCCAACAACTCTTTAATTTGCTGCTCCACAGACTCCTCCTGTTGCAATAAATTTACTGTGAATAGACTAATTGCAAAATAACCCTAATTGGGTAGTTATCAATGAACAACTTCCTGTGGAACAAAACGGCTTGCAATTAATAGCATTTTAGCCATAAACTATTCTTCTGCTGAAAGCTAAGATGTAATTACACCACATAGGGAGATTGTATTCACTTCTAGAAACCATGACACCAAAATTTACTTTGGTGTAACAAGGAGCTACAGTTTTAGCTTACAAATTCTTTCATTTTGGGAAAAAATATATATATGTGTATATCTCTGCATATATATGTATATATATATATATATCTCTGCATATACAGGGCTCTTGTTGCTGTTGTGTTCAATACAACAAAACCCCTACTTCAGCTGGCATTATGCTAGATGTTGAGTATAATTAAAGCAACGATCTTCCTCGTGGATTAGAGTGGAAAGGATTGAAGCTTCAATCAAAAGGATTTTAAATGCTGACATTTTTAAATGACTACTAAGGAGAATACATAAAACATATTCCCTGCAGCCAAAGATAGAGGCTGAAAACTCCAAGATCGTTTATTTTCTGCTGAGACCCTGGTTATTTTTGTCAAGTGTAAATTATTTACAATTGCAAATTGCCTGCCTCAGACTGCACCTCATCAGTGGGGAAAGCAGTCAGGTTGGGGTTTGGGGGAGGAGGGCGGGGAGTAATTCAACCACACGTGGTATCCCAGGGAAACACATCCAGATACAGCAGTTTGCAGAAAGGGAGCAGGGAAATTTGCAGATTAACAAAAGCCCTGCTGGGATGTACTAGAGATGAGTTGTTCCAGATACTTAGGCCTTTATAATACCTTTCTATTATAACTAGAAGCTGGTCCCTAATTCCAGTCTGCATGGGGAAGAGATAATTACAAAGAGTTACCCAGTATCAACTATCAGTGGTTGACCTCTTAACTGAAAATCCTGTATACTGTAACTACTTCTAATCCCTTTTCTTCCCTTCACCTCACATCTCTTTGCCAATGGTTGTTCATCTTGGATATTATCAACAATAACAGTAACTTTTAATGGGCTCGCACCCCTTTCTTGTCTCTCCTTCACTTCCTAGATTAGTGCTCTCTCCACTTTCCCTTTTAAAAAGTGGACCTTAAATCCTGACTCTATTGGGTAATAACTATGGAAGGTCATAGCTAGCAAAATAGGATCATAAAATGTTAGAGTTGGGAGAGATACTAATATTCATATAGTGCAGGAGTTCTTAATCTCTAGATCCTTTTCCTCAGAACAATGTTTTTAAATGCATAAAATAAAATACATAGGATTACAAATAATTGATTAAATTGAAATACGGTTATCAAAATATTTAAATACAAACAAATTCACTGACTCTACGTTAAGAATCCCTGATATAGTCCAACCCCGTTACTTAAACGGATGAGAAAGCTGTATGGTAGAAAGAGGAGTTAATATTTCTAAAGAATGTAGCAAAGTCCTGACTTGATCCAGATTCCAAATCCAGTGATGTTTCCACACTATGTCATGCATTTTGTGACCTTGTACAATTTACTTTGCTAGGTGGGCTTTCATTGTCTTATCTGTATTTTCTCATGCTAGGTTGAGAGAGGCCCTGTTTCTAGGACTAAGGAAGTGAGAGTCAAATCACATCTGGAGTGTCATGTGTGGGTCTAAGTGGCACATTTTAGGAAGGAAATGAATAATCTTTATTGCCTAGAGTATGACAGCTAGGATGGAAAAGGGTCTAGAGAAAGACTGATTTAAGGAGCAGGGAGCAGTTAGCCTGGAGAAGAGATTTAGAGGGGACATACTGGGTGTCTTTCAGTATTTAAAACACGCTTCACCTGGAAGACAAATTAAACTAGATCCGTCCTTTAAGGTGAGCACAAGAAGCAATGAGTGGCAATTGAAAAGAAGCAAATTTGTAAGAAAACCTTCCTAACATTTAGAGTGATACAAAAGAAGAATGGGCTACCTCCAGAAGTGGCAGGTCCTCCTTCAACCTGGATTTCTTCAGGTGCAGGTTGAATCACAACATAGCCATCTACAGAAGAAGGAATTCTTTCTTAGATAAGAATTGCTTTAATGTCCACTGAAGTACCTTTCAACTCTGAAATGCTATATTCATGCAAAAATTATGGGATTAGAGTAGATAATTTCAAAGATTCTTTCTAGGTCAAATAGTGTTAAACTCTCTATATTATTTTATAACTCTGTGGCCCTACCTTTAGCTATCATTAGTTCTGGGTCCAAATCACAGTTCTCATCGTGCCCTCCCTTCCAGAGGGTGCCTTGAAGAGGAGTATGTAAAAAAAAAAAGCAATATATATCCTAAAGGGTATATATAAGAGAATATTTGTAGTCCCATTCTTTTGTGGGTGTAGAGATTAAATATTGTTCTATGTGTATATATAGTATAGCCACATACACCTTTAACATGAAATGATGGGTTCATGTTTTTCTCCAAGGTTGCTTCCTGAGTTACTTTACATTCACTGGTTACTGTAGTACATATCTAGTCAACCTGATTCAGCTGAACTATAGGGATAGTTCTTTTTGTTTCTTATTGTCCAAGCTGGGCAAGGAAATATACCATCTGTGTAAAATCCCTGAAGGCAACCAGATGTTTCATTCATTTCCATTGGAGTGAAGTCAGAATAAGGCAAATGTTCAGAAACTTCGCCAAGTGGCCCCATTAACCATTCCTTCCTGGTTCAGATAAAATAATTTTAGCCCCCTCAGATAAAATAGAATACTGTTTTCTAGAATAAACTAATTGACATGTCACCAAAAAAAGAAAACATTTTAAAATCTACTTAGTTGCTTTGTCTGTCCCTCTTTTACTTTCCCCTTTAATGGCCTCTGATTTAAACAAAGCAAGCATAATAAAAGCATAAGTGAAATCTGGCCATTGGGTTCAAAAAAATCAATCACACAAATACAAGTGAGAAGGACATGGCTTTCAAGCAATTCTTATATTAAAAAAAAAAATAGGAGTTATAATGAACCACAAGCTCAGTGTTGGTTACCCGTGAGATGTGGCTTCTAAAAGACTTAGTGCGATCTTTGTTGTTGTTTTGTCATTTTTCAGTTGTGTCCAACCCTTCATAATTCCTTTTGGGTTTTTCCTGTCAGGGATACTGTAGTGGTTTGATATTTCCTTCCATTCATTTTACAGATGAGGAAGCTATTAAGCGTGTGAAGCTGGATTTGAACTTAGGTTTTCCTGACTCCAGAGCTCACACTCTATCCACTACTCCACCTAGCATAGGTTGCTTTAATAGAACTAGAGTGTTTGGTTTTCAGTCCCATCGCTTGACTGAAACTGCTCTGAAGTTACCAGTGATCTCATAATTGCAAAAAAAAAAATCAGGGCTATGTTTTCAGTCCCTCTTTCTTTGTGACTTCTCTGAGATTTTTGACATTATCAACTACTTCTTCCTTTTGAAAAATCTCTCCTTCCTTGGCTTCTGAGACACTGCTATATCTTCATCATTCTCTACATTCTTAGTCTCCTCTGTTAGAATGTCATCTGTGTCCTGCCTTGCAAGAGTGGTTATCATCAAAGTGGATGGCTGAGCCCAGATGGTAGAGTAAAAGCAGTGACTTGCTTGAGCTGTCCCCTAACACCTTCACATACCTGTAAAAATGGCTCTAAACAAATTCTAGAGCAGCAGAACCAACAAAAAGACAGAGTGAAACAAATTTCCATCCCAAAACAACCTGGATGGTTGATGGGAAAGGTCTGTTGTGCTAGGTGGGAGAGGAGCACAGTTCAGCATGGGCAGCGCAGTTTTCAGCGAACCTATAGCAGGCCTCAGGGGACTGAATCGCTAGCATCTGTAGTGGTTTCCAGACTTTTCAACCCACAAACACCAGACAACTTAGACAGTTAGTAGGAAAGGTCTGTTGGACCTGGTTTAGAAAGGAACGTGGTCTAGCCCCAGTCCTGGTGCAGCCTCAGGGCAGTGGCTGCTTCTGGAGCTCTTTGCCCACAGACATTTAGGGGAATGGGTGGCTTATTAAAGGGGAATTGCAGGGTTCTCTTATTGGTTCTGAGGCAGGATTCTCTTGCTTTGCTCCTGCTTAGATCTGGGGAGCAACCCTGGGTAGTGGTCCTGGAGCGAGGAGGAGTGCTGGGGTGGTGGAGCTTGTAGTGGTGGTAGAGAGGTATTATTTTGGTGACAAAGAAGATCAAAATGTACAACCAGAAGAAGACAATAAAGTCAAAGCTCCTAAATTGAAAGCCTCCAAGAAAAATATGAATTGGTCCCAGGCCATGGAAGAGCTCAAAAAGGATTTTGGGAAGCAAAGTAAAAGAAGCAAAGGAAAAATTGGAAAGAGAAATAAGAGTGATGCAACACTCAGAACACAGAAGAATGCCTTAAAAAGCAAAATTGGCCAAATGGAAAAGAAGGTCCAAAAGCTCACTGAAGAAAATAATTCTTTAAAAATCAGAATGGAGCAAATGGAAGCTAATGACTTTATGAGAGATCAAGAGAATAAAACAAAACCCCCCCAAAAAATAGAAGACAATGTGAAATATCTCATTGGAAAAAACAACTGACCTGGAAAATAGATCCAGGAAAGATAACTTAAAAATTATTGGATATCTGAAAGCCACAATCAAAAAAAGAGCCTAAATATCATCTTTCGAGAAATTATTAAGGAAAACTGCCCTGACATTCTTGAACCAGAAGGTAAAATAGAAAGTGATAGAATCCACCAATCACTTCCTAAAAGAGATCCCAAAAGAAAAACTTCCAGGAATATTATAGTCAAATTCCAGAGTTCCTAGGTCAAGGAGAAAATATTGCTAACAGCCAGAAAGAAACAATTCAAATATTGTGGAAACATAACAAGGATAACACAAGATTTAGCAGCTTCTGCATTAAGGGATAGATTTCCATGCCCAATTGAGTATGTATGTTATTTCCTCCTTAAGTCAAATTCAATGAGAGTAATATTCACTCATTCCCTCTTACCTCCCCCTACTTCCCCTCCACTGTAAAAATTTTTTCTTGTCTATGTGAGAAAATTTACCTCATTCTACCTTCCCTTTCTCCTTCTCCCAGTACATTCCTCTCTTACCCATTAATTTTCTTTTTTAGATATCCCTTCATATTCAACTCACCCTTCCATATATATATATACACACACACACACACACACACACACACACACATATGTATGTACGTATTCCCTCCTACTACCCTAATAATAAGAAAGGTTTCATGAGTTACAAATATGATCTTTCCATATAGCAATGTAAACAGTTCAACTTTAATAAATCCCTAATGATTTTCTTTACTGTTTACCCTTTCATGCTTTTCTTGAATCTTGTATTTAAAATCAAAATTTCTTTTCTGTATCAGTGAAGATCCTCACACAGATACTTGATGACCATTTTATCAGATGCTGTTGACTAGATTCAGTATTTGGGTTCAGAGTTGGCTAGACCTCCAAAATCCCTGCTAACTCTGATATGCTCCCACTTTAATATATGTAAATATTGCAGCTTTTCACAGCACTTTTCATTCTGTTTGGAATAACTGAGTGTTAATAAACTTGCAGAATTTGGGGGAATGAAATGGCCAAATAATTGCTAAAAACAACAACAGGAGGAGGAGGAAAGGTCCATTTCCTGGGATCTGAAGCCATGGAAAGCAGCTTTCTGTAGCTTAAACTGAAATGAGAATTTCTCTAACAAATAGTAAGTGTTACCTTTGCTAGAGTCAACCGATGGAATCAGTGGTTGCAGCCTTCACAACATTCAGAACATGATTTTCTTAGTATCAGGCATGGGAATTGGAACTTGGGCCCCAATATGAGGGCAGCTGTCTGTGGACATGACAAGCTCCATTTATTCAATAGCCAGGGGAGAAGGACAGAGACTTCAGTTGGATGGCTTTTTGGAAAGGAGAAAGCTTGCTGCCCATCTGCATAGAGGGACTGGTAGGATGCTTGCTTCACTCCAGATGGTCCAGCCAGCTGTGGCAAGTCCCTCCATGTGCCTTCAGCACAAATAAGACAAGATGATTTAACTGTTCACTGATGGAGTGGCCTGGCCCTAGAAAATTTTGGCAGCACAGTCTAAGGTAAAGAACACAGAAATGGGAATCAAGGGGTGTGGGTTCTAATCTTACCTCTACTGCTAATGAGATTCTCATCCTCTGACAATTCACTTATCCCTGCTGTATCTCAGTTTTCCTAGTTTTCAAATGGGCATAATCCAGCTAAAAGAAATCATACAACTTTGTTTACCTCATTTTTCAGATGAGGAAACTGAGGCCCAGAAAAGTGAATAGTTCCATAGAATCCTAGATTCAGAGTTGGAAGAAGTTTTAGGCGCTTGATAAGTACTTTTTGATTGGTTAATGGCCTGGCTTGTCATTGAAGCATTAAGTCATAGACTCATCTGGAAGGGACCTTAATAGATCATCAATTGTAATCCCCTCATTTTCTCAATGAGGAGACTGCATCCCAAAGAGATTATGACTTCCTCAGGGTCACACAGCCAATAAGTGTGTGAGATACTTTGAACTCAGAATTTTCCAACTCCATGTCCAGTGCTCTGCTCTGCCCATTGGGGCACGGAGGCAAATAATAAGAGTGAAAGCTTGGATTTGAACCTGCTAGGATGGAGTCTTCCATTTTCAAGCTCAGCACTATTTTCACAATACTACACTGCCTCCATTTGCATAAGTATTAAATACAGAGCTCAAATTTGAATTTAGAGCTTCTGAATCCAAATTAATTGATCTTTTCACTGTACTGAAGTGTCTTCTCTAAGGTTTTCATAGTGTGGTTGGGAGAATTTGGTAAGATAATAGTGGTGAAAAGACTGAAAAAAAAGTAGTAGTCCAGTTGTGAAGTTCTAGTAACCAAAATCTGTTGTAATTCAACTCAACACCAATTTCCCTAATATGGCATTTGAAAATTTAGGGATTGCCAGATTTGATTCCTAACCTGAGAAGTATTCCTTGGGCTCTTCCAAAGGAGAAAGGGTCCTTTGGGCCCAGAATAAGATTGCAAATCCTTTCTTAACTAAACATCTGGTCTCAGGAATCACCCTTTGGAGGGATATGTCTTTTTAGGCTCTATGAAATTTGCTCAAGAAAAATCCTTAATAGCACAAACTTTCCTAGTTACTATCCTTGGGTTTCCAGAGAAGTACACAAGCCATCAATTGGTTGACAAGTATTTATTAAGCATGTCCCAGGCATGGTGATAAGCACTAAGATGCAAGTCAAAAGGGTGAAATGATCCCCACTCGAAAGGCAATCTCAACCAAAGGTACCTCAGGTCACACATCATACAAAGACAGTATCTTTTCCTCTTGACCTTCAATATGCAAAGAAAGCAAGGTTATCCACAATACTTTTTCATCCTGTTAAATATAGAGTTGTGGGAAATAAAATAAATGTACCCACTCTCCTCCTTCCTCCTCTCCCCAGCCCCTCAAAGGACTTTGCCAGATGTACAATTATTTTATTTATTTTAGAACTCAACATTAGAGAAGTTTCCTTTGTTCCGTAATTGCTGTGCCCGAAAGCGAAGCCAAAAAGGCTTGGAGAGCAAATCACTATTGGGATGTCAGTAGTATAGGCATGAAACCAGTAGTGAGAGGGAGGGATCACTGTCATTCCAAACCTCAGAGCCATAATTTGGCCATTCCCTTTCTAAAACTTCAGCTCAAATAAGTATTTCCCCAGGAGAGTCTACTTTACATACTTATTTCAATCTGTGTGTGTGTGTATGAGTGTGTGTGTGTGTGTGTGTGTGTGTGTGTGTGTGTGTTGTCCCACCTTTCAGATATTCTCAATGATGTCTCTAGAATGAGAAGTTGAGAATGTGTCTATAGCCTTCAATTCATGGGGGAAGAAGGCAATAGCTTGAAGCAGCTTAATATGTAGTTTCACTAATCAGTTTTCCTTCTGCTCATGGATAACATAAAGTCTTTTGAAAACTAAAGGACTTCCCTATGTTTCCAAACTAGAGTTTGACCAGCTTTAAGCAGTCAAATGTCAGATACCTGGCTTCAGGTCAGGAGACTTAATATCTCCCCTTTACTCAGAGTTCATCCATCACTGCCTTGGTTATTTATGTTGGGGTTAGTGCACACAACTAAAATCCTACCTTCCACAGGAAGCCCTCCTCAACCCCTCTGAATCCCAGTTCCTTCTCTCTGTTAATTATTTCCTATTTATTCTGTGTAGAACCTGCTTCTATATGTTTTGTTTGTTGTCTCCTCCACTAGATTATAAGGTCCTTGAGGGCAGGGACTGTCTTTTGCCTCTTTTTTGTATCTCCATTGCTTAGCTTAGTGCCTGGCATTTAATAAATGTTTCTCTGATTGATTTATTGAATATGAATATTGGCTCACAATTTCAGAAACTGTACATACAAAAAATTATTTTAGAGGTACTGGTCTGTCTAGGAGGGCATCACAGGAGGAGCATTAGCCCTCAGCCTGACTATTAGGAGCATGATGGTAGGAACAAGTAGTGGATAGGGAATCAAGAGACCTGGTTCCTGGCTTTACCTTGAACTAGTCATGTGACCTTGGTCAAATCACTTCATTTTCTGAGTTTCAATTTCCTAATATATAATAATAGCCCCTACTCGAAATAATTCACAAGTTTCCTATGGTGAGCAAATGAGGTAGAGAATGTGAAAGTGCTTTATCAATTAGCAAACATTTATTAAGTGCCAACTGTGTGCCAGGCATGGGAAGTGGGAAATGGAAATATGAGAACAGAAGTGAAGAGTCCCTGCTACCCTTCAAAGGGTTTGCATTCTATCCAGAAAATTACATGTGCATAGAAACAAAATCCAAGGTGTCCCAAAAATTGTAGTGCAGTTTTTAGCCATAATAGTTTAAATAACTACCAGCTGTGTAAAATATTTTGGATTGAATCCTACAATTACGATGCCTTCAGTCTTGTCATGATGTCATTCCCTGAGCCTTCTCCTTATTTCCGCTGGGCTCAAACAATGTTTATATAGCAATACAGGGGTGTCGTGGTAGATGTTTAACAACTGGACTCCGAGGGAAGAGGGCTAATGCATACATCCTTTTTAAGTTTAATCTGCATTATTCGCACTTTATGAAGTCTGGACAATCAGCAAAACGATAAATCAAGCCCTGATTTATAGTGATTGCCTATTTCTGAGGTGTAAATATGAACACTGAAAATTTAACAATGGACTCTGAAAGCCTGTTAGTACTGGCTCTAACACACATCCAACTTAACTCATTTGATCCTAAGTTCCTTCATTCATAAAATGGGGATACTAACAACCTGCACCATTTACAAGTTAGGTGCTAGATGGTGCAATTGATAGAGTGCTGGGCCTAGAGTCAGGAAGACCTGAGTTTAAATCTGACTTCAGACACTTACTAGATGTGTGATCCTGGGCAAGTCACGTAACCCTGTTTGTTTCAGTTTCCTCATGTATCAAATGAGCTGGAGAAGGAAATGGCAAACCACTGGTATCTCTCCTAAGAAAACCCCAAATAGGGTCATGGAGAGTTGGACATGACTGAAAAATTACTTAATAACAACCATTTATCTTACAGGAACATTGTGAGAAAAATCCCTTGTGCATTGATTAAAATTCTATGTAAATATGTGTTGTTGTTGTTGTTGTTATTATACTATCAATATTATTATTACACATTATATTATACTGTTACATAGTAGTTGATCTATGAACAAATCCTTAAATATTATGTAATTAAAGGAGCCCAGAGTGAATCATATTGTCAAATGAAGAAACCTTTTCTATTATGAATAATTTATCTGATTTCTTGTATTTGATTTCAGTCAACTACTATATGCTTAAAATAAGGATTGTCCATGAAAAGAAAGAGTAAATATGGACAGAGTAGAAACAGCAAAAAAGGGAGGGGAAGAAGGATGGATTAAATTAAAAGAATCCTAGAATGTGATAAACATTAAAGAGCAGTTGGTCCAAGACTCTCATTTCACAGCTGAGGAAACTGAGGACAAGTTAAATAACTATCAAAAATCAAATAACTAAGTAGTGGCAGAGCTCAGAATTAGAACATAGCTCTTTCAACTTTTGGTTCATTTCATTAGGTCACAGGGGGCTTTAAAATGTCAGTTGTTAAAACCAGAAAAACTAGTCTGATTTTCTATAAAGACAGCAACTAGATTTGACTTTGATTTTACTCAAGGCATTCACCATAACTCTGCTGTGATATGGACCCTCCACGGGAGAACAATTTTTGGAACCCCTAAGGTTGGCAGAACGATGACTCTGGGGCAGCCAGAAGTGTAGAATGACCTTTTCTTTTTTCTCTTAGCCCCAGAAGGTTCTGCTTCAACCTGGCCAGGTACCAGGGATTTAGCTGATTAGCTGAACACCAGATGGATGATGTCAGTAGGCTATGATTCACACAAAAATTAAAGAGTCTTTCTCTTATGAGATTTCTCCCTTCTTTGCAGCTGATTGCTTGCCATCCACAGCGATTCACAGAACCATAGAGTGTTAGAACTAAAAGAGAATGTAGAAATTATATCATCTACTCCATTCCCCTCCCCCAAATCCTTCCCTCATTTTGTAGAGGAAGTAGGTTCAGAATAGTGGAGTGGTCATATACCTAGCAAAGGTTTGAGGCACCACTCACACCTAGATCTTTTGACTCAAAGGTCAGGGCCCTTTTCATTGTGTTAAGTTGCCTCCGTGTGAATCCAGTAAATCCAGTCCTTCAAGGTGCTGACATTCTTCCAGTGATGCCTCATGGCAGTGAATCATGGAAAACCACTCTCCTGGAACAATTAAAATAATAAATAACCCCAAAGGCAATAAGAAGACACATGGTAGGTGTGAGCAGGCAGCAACATGTTGGTAACAACAGTTAGTGTTGGGAAAAGCAGCATAAGCAGCTTTATCAAGAATATATATGACCATTAAAGGAAGTTGTCTGGTCATGTAGGATGAAGGACAAGAAAGAGTAGAAAGACCCACAGACACTGGAAGAATGAAAACAAAACTTCTATTGAGTTAGGTAGATAAGCTATAGAGCAGCAAGTATAATGTTGATTATGATGATGATGATGATAAGAATAACAACAATGAACAATCATTCTCATTTTTCGTCACTGTAAGAATAGTGCTTTTCTCACAGCAATCCTGTGAGGTAGGTGGTGCAAGCATTGCTAAACTGAGGCTCTAAAATGTTAAATCAATTAGGAACATACATTTAGAGGTAGAAAAGACCTTAGAGATCATTTAGTCCAATCTTCTCATTTTACAGATAAGGAAACCGCGGCCTCAGAAGTAAAATCAGTTCCATGACTTGATCATGGTCGCACCACTAGGAAGGATCTAGGACAGGACTTACTGTATTTGATTTGGAGTTATAAAGAACTGGGCACCTCTGCTCCTTAAAACCTTAAAAATGTGATAATGGACATTACTTTACTTCCCCTGGACTCATTCTTCTCATTTGTAAAAGAAGAGTCTCTAGGGTCTCTTCTAACTCCAAGTCTTCAGAGACAATGTCAAGAATCTCACAGGATGAGAGAGCATAGAGGGGTTGTGGGCTTTGTCAGTAGAGGGAACATACACATGATACGATGTGCTGTGGGATGAAATCACAAAGCAGACAAAGCATCAAAGAATCTGGTCCACTGCCTCTGTTGAAAAATAGCCAGTGGTGGTTTCGGCCCATTTCTCTGTACCTGGCTTCAGGCCTGCATGGAATATTTGTGTTAGGTAAAAAATGATAAAGCAATAATTTTTCATTGTATCCTTCAGTCACCCATGAGAGATTGAATTTAGGTCACAATTTATTACCCCATGGAATTCAATCCAATTTTTAACACCATGTCAGCCATTCTGCTATTAGAGCTTTTTAATGGCTGTGAAATTTATACAACGATAAAGTAATTTAAAACATATGTAGGAAGAGCATGAGGCAAATTGATGTGTACAGAGCCCTATGTTAAAAAATTGAAGAGGAGATAAACATAGAAAATGGTGATTGATTAGAGGAAGATTGAAATGAGGCTTGCTTTGATAAACTCTTAATGGTGAAATCAGTAAACTAATTTATTCACAATTTTGAAAAAAAGGTTTATGTTGGCACTCAGTTAGAGCTTGGTCCTCAAAAAATGAGGCCACGCCACAGACCACAAATGGTTAGTTCATCTTGTAGCACAGCAGAGCTTGAAGTGTGAAACATCATTCAGTAATCATTAGGCTCCCATGAAGTTTCTTGTTGACTCTGGGGAAAATTCAAGTTAGAAAGCAGACTGAGGGGACATGTCAACAGGAGGAAAAAATGCAGGGGGTGAGACTAAAGAGCTAATAGGGGATATTTTACAAATAATGTCATCACAGCCACTTCTTTAAGCTTTTTGTATTCAGAGGTCCCAAATCACTTGGTCAAAAGCTCTCTTTACCTCCTTCTCAAAGTTATATTTTTCCCCCACTAGACTATGAAATACTTTGAAAGCCAGGATGATTTTTTGCCTTTTTATCCTCAGCATCTAGCACAACAGCTTAAAAATCAAGGAAGGCCCAAAGATCCAACTCCATCCACTCATCCATCCATTCCTATTCTATCATTCTCAGTCTTTCTAGACTGATGGAGATTGATGGGTGGGTAAGTAGGGTCACAGAATTCGTCAGTCAATAAGTACTTATTAAGCACCTAATAGGTACTCGGGCACTGTACTAAGGGCCAGGGATATAAAGAAAGGCAAAAGACAGTGTTCTTCTGAGTACAGACTCAGACCCCAATTTATCATATATATATCTATATATATATAGATATATATATCTTGTTTGTATATAGTCAACTACATGATGTCTCCTCCCTTAGACTCTGAGCTCCCAGGGACTTTTTTTTTTTAACTTTTTTTGTATCCCTAGTACCTGGTACCTATTATAGGTGCTTAATAAATTCTGGCTGACTAATGATCCCTGCCCTTAAGGAACTCACATTCAAATGGGGGAGACAACTTACTAACAACTTTGTATAAATAAGATATGTACAGGATAAATTGAAGATAGTGAACAGAGGGTAAGCACTAGCATTAAGGAAGAATCAGGAAAGGCTTCTTGTGGAAGGTGGAATTGTAGCAGATATTTGAAGGAAGCCAGGAAATGGAGATGCAGAGAGAGCTGCTTTCCAGACATGAGGGAGAACCAATGAAAGTGCAGAGTCAGGAGATAGTGTCTTAGGTAAATAATGGCAAGGAAGTCAGTGTAACTAGATTACAGAGTATGTTGGGTTAAGTAAGATACAAGAAGACAGGAATGATGGGAAAGTAGCTAGGTTGTGAAGGGCTCTGAATACCAGAGGATTTTATATTTGATTTTGAAGGTGATAGGGAGTTTATTAAATGGGAGTGGAGGGGAGGGTCAGATTTATACTTTCAGAAGATTAATTTTACAGCTGAGTGTAGGTTGGACTGACATCAGGAGGGCTTGAGTCATGGAGATCAACCAGCAAATTAATACAGTACTCCAGGTATTAGGGGATGAGGGCATATATCAAAATGCTAGCTGTATGAAAAGAGACAAATATATATGAGTAATATTATGTAAGTAAAATCAACAAGTCTTGCAGCATATTGGGCATGGGGGAGTGAGACCTGAAGGATCAAAGATGGTGTTTAGGTTGTGAGCCTGGGTGATTGGGAAGGTCGTAATGCCCTCTGAAGTAATAGGGATGTTCAGAAGATAAGAGATTTTGTATAACTATAATGAGTTCAGACTTGAACATGATAAGTTTAAGGTATCTACAGGACATCCAGTTTGAGATGGCCAATAGATAGTTGGAAAATGTAAGTCTGGAAGTTAGGGCAGAGGTTAGGGCTAGATGATTAGATCTGAGAATCATCATCGCAGAGAAGATAATTAAATCCATGAGAACTGATGAAATCATCAAATGAAAGAGTATAGAGAAGAAAAACTAGGACAGATATCCAAAAAAAAAACCTAGAAGATATACAACATTAATAGGTGTGACCTGTAAAAAGGCAAAGAAGCCTGAGAAGGAATTGTTAGACATGTAGGAGGAGAATCAGGATAGAGTAATGTCATGGAACCCTGGAGAGAATAGAATATCAAAGAAAAGAGTGTGATCAATAGTGCCTAAGGCGTCAGAGAATGCAAGAAAGATGAGAGTGGAAAAAAAAGGCCACTAGGTTTGTCAGTTAAAAGGTCATTGATAACTGTGGAGAGAGCAGTAAAGTTTAAATGATGAAGTCAGATGCTAGACTAAAGAATTAAGAAGAGTGAAATTTAGAACTGGAAGGAACCCAAATCCAACCTCCTTATTTTACAGTTAAGGAAACTAAAGCCCAGAGGATTTAAGTGACTTGTCTAGGATTACACAGCTAGTGTCTAAGGCAGCATGTGAACTCAGTTCTTCCTGACTCTTAAGTCCAGGACTCTATCCATTTATCATCTTGTTGCTTCTTAGTACCAAAGAATATCTCATCTTCTATAAGAATTTAGTATCTGTATTACACACAGAGTATATAAGGACAGGAATAAATACCTAAACTCCTAGTCCCATCAATTAGGTCATTAAAATTATAAGCTCCTTGAGGGTATGGCTTTGTGTCTTACACTTCTTAGTATCCTCCATTGTGCCAAGCACAGAGCTGGGCTTATAGCAGGTTGTTGTTGTTCAGTCAATTTCCAGTTGTGTCCAACTCTTTGTGACCCCAATTCGGTTTTTCTTGGTAAAGATACTGGAGTGGTTTGCCATTTCCTTCTCTAGCTCATTTTATAGATGAGGAAACTGAGGCAAACAGGGTTAAGTAATTTGCCTAGGGCCACACAACTAGTAAGTATCTGAGGCCAGATTTGAATTCATGAAGATAAATCTTTCTGATTCCAAACTGAGTGCTCTATCCACTGTGCCTCTTAGATGCCCCATACCGCAGGTACAGAGGCAATACTTGATTGGGCATTTATTGCAGAGCACTTGAGGTATTTTGAATAATATTGTGTGGGACAATGTCCACACTAGAATTAAAAGTTCGAAGGCTTAGTCAGAGATCAGAAAAGGTTTTATTCTTTCTCATGAAAAAGGGCACAGCCCTCGTAGCTTGAGCAGCAACAGCCAAGGTGTTCAAAGTCTGTTAGCGGGGAGCAAAGCTTTATAGTCCTAACATGATACCCCCTCCCCATTCCTGAACCTTCTTCCCATTGGCTGGGTTTCAGGGTGCACAATCTAAACTTAGCTTTCTAAGAACCTTAATACAATAATATCCTTATTTGGAAATATTTGCATAGAGACAAAGGACCAGGAAGACTTTTGATAACTATTTAGAAGTTCTGCCCAGAGACAAAGGAAGACTTTCAATAAAGGGTTGAGAAGTCCTGCCTAGAGACAGATAAGCAAGAAGCTAGTTAAAGGCAGTTAAGCTAGCAATTTTTACCTTGCTAGAGGAATTGGAGCACAGGTTACCTCTTGCAAGTTTTACTGCTTTGGGGGTTACCAAGGGGATTTATGAGTTTTAGTACTGAGGAAACTTCATCTATCTCACACATTATAATTTAGGCTAGCATGTTTTAACCTATAAATGGTGTCAGTTTTTTTAACTTGGTTATAACAAGATTCAGAATCTACTGATATCCAGGAGTTGGAAGATCGAGAAGAATGTTACTATATTGACTGATTTTCTTTTCATCTCTTCATGTTAAATCACCAAAATGAAAAAAAAAAATTCAATGTCAGATTTAGAAACCTAAGTAGAAATTCAGTCCCTGTGTTTTCCAACCTATTTTATTCCTCCTGATGTGGAAAGGTAGTATCTTCTCCCTAATATTCTAGGGCAGGGGAGAAGGTTAGGTCAATAAATGTCATGGACATGCCACCTTAAAGTTCATCACTTTGGTGGAAAGGACAAACTCCATGCAAAATGATGAAATAAGCAAAGTTTGTCTTTGTTATCCCATACCTTCTTTCAGTATCCTTTTTTCTCACTTTCCTGTGGCTACCTCTTCACTCTTCAGCAACCCAATATCCCAGAAACATAACCGTATTTTATGTATAATTAGTTCTCCCTGGCAAACCATCAAAAATCTCATTCCTTTGGTTCCCTGGGGGAGCTCCCTGATAATGTTTAAATCTTATTGATGAGGTCTAGAGCTTTAGAGGTTCTGGGACCCAGAGATCATGGCACAGGAACCCTGCGTGAATGAATTCAACCCAAATCTTCTTTCAGCCAGAGAAAAAGTTTATTAGAGATAAACCATATAGGCCAGGTGATGCCCATAAGGACTAGTGGGCATGAGAAAGTCTCATTATTTAAATGGGGGCCAGGGAAGATCTTATACACACTAAAGTAACTTTGGGTGACCAAAGGAAGGGCTAGGGAAAGGGTGTGGGTGAGAATTCCCACTGGAGTGTCTGAAAGATTGAATAGACAATTGGAATAGATAATGAAAATGAGATGGGAATGAGAGGATGAATAAAAATAGATAATGAAGGGAACTGGAAGGAAGAAGTTTGAAAGACAAAAGGTGGGGCTAGGGCTTTCAAAGGGAGATAAGAAGAAAAGTTTAAGCGTTTTCTGGGCCTGTAGACTAATGGGAGTCAAATTCTTTGTGGAGAAAGGGGCAAAGGTCTCAGTGTGGGCCCATACCCCATCATTACTTCTCATTCTTACCCTGTCCAAAAGTAAGGTCTGCCATGTCCTTAGGTGGTTGCTGATGAGGTCTAGAGGTTAGGGGTGCTGGGACCCCGAGATCATGACATGTGGGTCCTGCCTGAATGTATTCAACCCAAGCCTTTTTTCAGCCAAAGACAAGGTTTATTAAAGATCCACCATATTAGCCAGACTCTTGAGGAATCTGAGAGTCTGTGAGGTATTGGCTAGATTATAAGAATCAGAGCAGTGGCTAGATTTTAGGAATCTGATCAATGGCTAGATTATAAGAATCTAAGCATCTTAATGGAGACAAGGTGGACCTTATATACAGAAAGACTGTGGGAGGGATCTAGGAGTGGCCAAGTAGTTTGAGGAAACAGTGAAGTAATAGAATGCCAGGGACCAGGACCACATGGCCAAGGGAGTAATGGAGCCTAGCTAGGATTAAGGGTGGAAAGTGTCAGGGGCCATAGAGAGGTAAGACATTGGAGGGCTAGGCTAGGTTAAGGGTGGTGTAGTCACAATGAAAGGCCAGTTGATGGGATTATAGCTTCAGGGGAATGCCAGATATTTGGCCATGTGAGAAAGTCCAGGGTTTTTCCTTTTTAGAGTCTAGATCCCATCCTCTTCAGTTGCCGCTCCAGCTTTCTGAGCCTCTCATTCAGCTACTGGTACTATTTTGAAGGGACTGTACACAAGCACTCAAGTTCCACTCTTCCAGCTAAGTAGAATGTTAGCTAGCCAGCCCTATGATTGGAGGTTCTTAAGACCATTAAGGCCTCTTCCAGCTCCTGTGATTATATCACTTAATCAGGTGTACAGTCAATATAAGGTATGGAAAGCCTTGATTTTACAATTGAGGGGAATGTCAGGTCACCAAAGGCAATCTAGGAGGACAAATCTTGTCTATTCTCACCAATGCCTTAGCGAAACATGCTGGCCAGGTAGGGAGGACATCCTTCCTTCCTTTTAGGATTATTCGGTGAAACTTCTGGGTACTAAAAACGTAGACCTGAAGTCCAGGAGTTTTTCAAGGGCAAAAAGATGACCTTTCAAATGTAGCTGATTTTGTGGCTTTCAGCTAAGTCATTCTTAAGTCCAGATTTTTAACTGATTCCTCCTTCAAAGCCAACATTATAAATTGGAAATCCACACCAGCCTTGCCATGAAGAAAGGAAGAAATGGAGAGAGGGAGAGAAGGATAGAACAAGAGAAAGAGAAGGAAGGAAGGAAAGAATGGAGGGAAAGAGAATGGAAGGAATGAATAGAGGAAGAGAGGAAGGAAGGAAAGAAAGAATGGAATAAGAGAAAAAAGAAAACCAGGGGGGGCAGGGAAGGAGGAAGGAAGGACTACAAAATAAAATGTTCTTCCCAGCCTGCAAAGTAGCATAATAAATATATTCAGGTTTGTCAGTACTGGAAAGATCACTAGTTTTGGAGTTAAAAGACCAGTGTTTGAGTTACAACTCTAATAATGGCCTTGGTCTGATGCAAATGAGGTTAAGTGACTTGCCCAGAGTCACACGACTAGTAAGGGTTATGTGTCTGAGACTATTTTACCAGGTTGATTTGAGTCCAAACAAAAGAAAATACTTGAAAGTAAAATACTTGGTGGCACAAGCAGTACTTACGTGATAAAAAGTCTACCTCCTTCATAAATCATAAAAATATAAATGGAAGAGAACTTAGGGATTACCTAGTCCAATTCTCATTTTCCAGATAAGGTCTAAAGGGGTTAAGCAATCTGCCTAAGTAAGGGAGTCTGCATTTGAATCCAGGTCCTCTAACTCCAATTTTTTTTTTGTCTTCCTGCTGCACCTTATAATGATCCTGAGGCACGCTTAGTATCACCAACAAAACCCTGGAAAATTTGAGTTACTATTGCAATCTCCCCTCCCCCTTCCCCCATCCTAAACATTAAACAACAATTAACCTGGCTATTCATACACCTCCCACCCCCAACTTGTTTATTGCTTTGAACACAGGAAATTTACTTTCACATTGCACAGAATGCTATCAAGGAATTTAACTGTAATTTAAAGTGCTCTATGGGGAAGGCCCCAGTGGCTAATTAATAATGCGTTCCTGTAGCAATAAAAGAATCTGGCTGAGAGACTGTGCAAGCCTCCAGCCTTTATTTATTCATCTGAGATCCCAAGAGCAAGCTTCTGAATATGAGCCTACCTTGGGGTTCCCTGGCTCTCTATACAATGGATAGTACCTTTGTAAAAATTCTGAATCACATAAATATTGAATTCTAAACTCATTTGCAAACTCCCCTTGTAAGGAGCTTGGGGGATTCGTCAGGGCTGTCTCTCGTATGGCAGGTTTGGGAAGTCAAGTTAGCAAAGTTGTTTCTTGAAATGAAGCTCACAAAAGATAATCACATCAAGAGACAAGAGGATATCTTTCAAATGAATCAAAAGAATTTAAGTACAACTGGGAAATGGTTAACCCTAAATTTTCTCCCGGGTTATTTAAATGTTTTGCTGAAAGGGAATCAGCAACTTCAACTAGATAGGTTTTTTTTCTTTCTGCAGATTTTTTTTGGGGGGGGCAGGGTGCCATTTGCAAATCTCACCTATTGGTGTCTCTTCTTCCTCCCCACCCCAACTCCTTACTCTAGGGCTAAGTTAGTTTCCACCATCTCTTCCTCTTTCAGGTACTCTGTCCCCAACTTCCTGCAAGATAATATCATTTCTAAAACTCATACCTCCTCATTACCTCCAGCCACTTGGGCCCCTCCATCTCTCTGATTAGAGAGGGAAGAAGATGGACACAGCAGAGCTCCTCCCAGATATTTTATTTAAGGAGGGGACCCAGAGCAGACAACTCATGATTTCCCACCTGGCTGCAGGGCCTTGTGTCCCTGGGATCAATGCCCCCCTCTCCCCACTCCACCCCCTCTTTTAACCTTTTTATGTGTTGTCTTAGGCTGTGAGTCCCTTCAGAGTAGGGACTGTCTTATATCTTTCTTTGAATGCCTAACACTCAGCACAGTGTCTGTGGGCCCTTAATAAATGCTTATTGACTTACTTACAACATATTTGTGCACATAGAAGTGCATGTTCGCGTGCACACACACACACACACACACACACACACACACACACACACACACAC
>NW_020954610.1:14512238-14621029 GCF_900497805.2 Vombatus ursinus | reverse complement strand
ACACACACACACACACACACACACACACACACACACACACACACACAGCCCCTAACCTGTGAAGGATGCATAGATTAAGAAAATGATTAGTTCTATTCCTTAAACCAAGTACTTTCTTTCCTTACTGATTGGTTATTTCTAAATCCATTTTTCCCCTTCCCTTTCACCTAAGAATGCATACAGCTTGAGGAAGTTTGCCATGTGTAAGGTTTTATTATTAATGCAGGCTGTCAAGGCCTTGAATTACCTCCTCTGAACCTTTAATATACCATCAGGAAGTACATACGTAATTAAATGGAGTACAGGTTGGATTTCAGATTGGCTGTGAAACAAGTAAGTCTATGGCAAAACACTTCTTCCTGTCTGAGAGACTAAATTATATCAAAACAATATAATTAGAATATTGTAATAGTAACTGTCATGTTTAAAATATTTTATCTATATTATATATACTTTCTATATACTATATATACGTATGTGTGTGTCTCTCTCTCTCTCTCTATATATATATGTATATATTTTTCATGATCCAATATTCATTCATAGCATAGCCTCCTGCCTTCATGACTATAACAGTAGTATTACTGTTTTGGATATATCAATGACATTCAGAAATTTCTTTTGCCAATGTGTAGACCAAGAGGGCAGGGACCGTATGTTATAATACTTTCTTCCATGCTTCTGTTGTACAGTAGATCCATCAAAGCAGAAAAATCTATAGTTCACCATTATCATTTCATTTCATGTTAGCAATAATAATAATTAGCAGTACTTTGAGGTTTGCAAGGCATTTTACAAATATTATCCCATTTAATCCTTAGAACAACCCTGGGAGGTAGGTTCTGTTATGATCCCCATTTTTCTGATGAGGAAGTAGAGTCATGCTTACTCAGGCTAGCTATGGACTAGCATGTTTGAACCTTTGAATGATGTCTGTTTCTTTAATTTGGTTATAGCAAGATTCAGAATTTACTCAAATCCAGGAGTTGGAAGATAAAGAAGAATGTTACCTATTGACTGATTTTTTTTTAAATCCCTTCATGTTGAAATCTCCAAAATTAAAATATACCCACCCCAGGATACTTACCCAGGGTCACACAGCTAGTTAGTGTCTGAAGATGGATTTGAATTCAGGATTTACAGACTTCAAGTTCAGCATTGTATCCACAGTGGCAACAGTTGTCTTTTGTATACATTCTCCTGTAAATACCACATGAAAGATTCACACCACATGCTGGAGACCATCTCCATATCTTTTAACATGGTATAGATAACACTGCACATTTGGGTATTATTATTGTTCATTTTTGATTCCCTGTTATTCTCTATTATTATATCCTTATTACTGTAGAGGGCAACACCATCTTCCCAGTCCCTTAGGCTCACAACCTATGAGTCATCCTGGACTCCTTACTAACTCTCACCCCCCCATATCCAAACTGTTGTCAAAGTCTATTGATTTTACCTTTGTAACAACTCTTGAATATGCCCCCTTCTCTCCTATGACATTGCCACTATTCAAGTGCAGGTCAGCATTGCCTCACATGTTGATAATTTCAGTAGGCTGCTGGTGGGCTTTGTGTCTCAATAGCCTGCCTTTCCCGACATCCTCCCCATCCTCCATTTAGCCACTAAAGTAATTTTTCTAAAATTCAGGTCCCATCACTTTATCTCCTTACTCAATAAACTCCAGTCACTTCCTATTGCCTCCAGGAGCAAATACATAATGTTGTGTTTGGCATTCAAAGGCTTCCATAACCTAGCCTCACTCCTACTTTTCCTGGCTTTTTACACCTTATTCTGTAACAGATATTCTTCAATCCATTGACACTGGCTATTCCCAGAACAAGACACTCCACCTCTCCACTCCATTCGTTTTTTCTGGCTGCCCTTCATGCCTGAAACACCCTCCCTCTTTCATTCTGACTACTGACCTCCCTGGCTTCCTTTAAGTCCCAATTAAACTCAGATACTGTGTCCAAAGGAATATAAATTTTGATCACTGAAACTGTGCAAGATATCTTGGGGTTTATGACCTAGATTTCTTCTAGGTTTTTTGCCTTAAATCCAAATTACTCTAGCTCTCATTGATTGGCCAACAATAGGTCCCAGCCCAAGCCTCACTTGGGTGACCTCCTTAGTCGCTTCCAACTCTAAATCTTTGTGATCTATGATCCTATGAGCCAACTTAGATCCATCATACATTTCTCTGTTATCCTTTCATAGGAAGTTAAGTTCTATGATTCCCCTTGTTGTGAAATTCCCTAAATTGTAGCATAGCCATCATCAGAATACTGATTTTTATAAGATGGGTTTTATTTCAAGTAACGGCCTAGTTATCTTTGAAAGCATCAGGCAGTTTACCAAATGTAAATAAGTCTACTATCCCCCTTCTTTTTAATTTGGAACTATCTTATCATCCATGCCCAATGCCTGTCTGAGACATATGCATTTATGGAACAAGTCAATGGTCAATCCATTCAACCTTTTAACATGGCCTTCCTCATCCAGTTTTTCCTCTGTGAAGTGTTAGGCTGAACTCTTCTGAGTAGAGCTACATCTCCTTTAAAGGGGGTTGTCTTGATGCAATCAATGCAATGTCATCTTAAATCAAAACCTTGCTATCTAAAGGGAATCAAACCCTCTTCCATTTGGACTCCAGTCTGGACATCTGTCATAGTGGTAGTGAAAACCTTTGACAAGCATGTATCTCCCTGTTGAATCCAGCAAAGACTTTTGTGTAGTTTTACCTTAAGAATGGGAGACTGTCTTATGCTTGTTGAAAATAATTGTGACATTTGTGTAGTACTGTAAGCTTATAAATTATAAGGTTATAAATTGAAATTTCTTATGTCCATCTCACCCCGAACTGCACTCACACACTCTCATACACACTCACACACACACATTAGCACAATGACCCAGCAGACAGTTCATGCTTAATTAATATTGTTTGTTGTTAAAAACAGTCCTTTACATAAAGCAAATGACAATTTAAGATGGCAAAAAAAAATAACAACAAACCCTGGACAAGTCACTTCACTGCTATTTGCCTCAGTTTCTTCAACTGTAAAATGGGAATAATAATAGGACCAACCTCCTAAGATTGTTGTGAGGATACTTGTAAATATTTGTATAGCACTTAGGGCCTATGGGGGCTTAATAAATGTTTTGCCACATAATAGGCTTTTAATAAATGATGAATTCATTTTCCTTCTTTCCTTCCTTCACTTTTATCCACAAATTTTAGATGCCACATCAGTCTGGCAATTTCTTGGGAAAATATTCAAATATGTTCTTTGTGATTTGGGGCCCTTTTTCTCTTTTATAACCTTGTTTCTCCTATACTTTTCCTCTCTTCAGCCTCATTTTTCTGCCTCATTAAGTTCTTACTATGCCCACCGATGTAGGCTACTTCCTTATTCTAGACCTCCCTTGTATGTTCAACAGTTGGGAATTAGAGATGGCTCAGGGGGACCTGGTCATAACCCACTACAGCCTGTATTAGGAATTAAAGCCCCCATATTAGCAGCGTACTCTGGTTTGCTGAGTTAACTGGCTCTCCATTGTTCCTCTTAACTTCTACCTTTTGCTGGCAGTCATAAGCAGAAATTAATTTGGGTAGAAGACACTAATTTTGTCTTTCTTGCATAGGAAAAGAAAATGACTGATTTGCAGTGCAGAGTTTTATGTTAAAGAACAGAAAATGATTCTCAATCTGAGGTCCAGTTGAAGGTTAAGATGGGAATATCATTTTGTGGTTGTTATTCTGACCTATGGTGTAAGGAACCCCCAATGTAGAAACTTTTTCTGCTCATGAAGATTAGTAACTCATCTAAAATTTACAGTCTTAAAGAGTAGGGTGGGGCACAGAGGAATTAAATGACTTATCCATAAATCAGTATTTATCAGAACTAGGATTTGAAACAAGATGGTCCTGCCTCCAGTTGTGTTGTTGTTGAGTCATTTTTTCAGTTGTGTCCTGCTCTTTGTGACACCATTTGGGGTTTTCTTGGCAAAGATACTGGAGTGGTTTACCATTTCCTCCTCCAGCTAATTTTACGGATGTTTACAGGCAAAAAGGGTTTAGTAGCCTTCTAGGTCCTCAAGTGTGGCCCTTCGACTGAATCCAAACTTCATGGAACAAATCTCCTTAATAAAAATATTTGTTTGTAAAACTTGGACTTCGTCAAAAGGCAGCATCCAAGGACCTAGAAGGTTACATGTGGCCTCCAGGAAGGTTCCCCAACCTTGGTTTAGTGACTTGCCTAGGGTCTTGACTCCAAGGCCGGCCCTATAACTACCTTTGGCAGCATAGGATGAGCATAGGCCTAAGTAGACGTAGAATTGTTTGGGAATGGCCAAACCCATAGTCAGAAAGACTTGGGTCAAATCCTATCTTTGGCTCCTACTGACTTTGTAACTCTGAAGCAAGTCTTTTAATCTCTCGGTGCCTTAAGCAGTTTGCTGAAGCTCACTAGCTGTAGAGCTGATTTACTTTATTTGCATTGGTAGAAGGAGTCCCTCACCTCGAGGTTCCCTATAATGATGAAACTGCAGGTCTTAGACTAGGAAAAAAACTTATGAAGTTAATAGTCTAGGAATGAAACCTGTGATTTTAATGGTAAGGAAAACTCCCAGGTATAGAAATGCAGGTCAACCCCTACTATACTTTGAAGTCCTAGAGAATCCTCTGGGAGCATTGAGTGGTGAAAGACTTGTCAGAGATCCCACAGCTAGTATGTGTCCCCATCTTCCTGATTTGGAAATCAGCTCTCTGTTATGTCACATTGCTTCTCTGGCAAAAATTAATGAACAATAATGTGAAACTACTGGTTTTTAGCCACACTTCCTGTACCCTCTCCATTTCTCCTTTATTGCTATTTTCTGTCTTCTTTAATCAGCTCAGCTATCAAAACATTTTAATTTCATCATTACCTAGGTGTATGAATTGCCTTTCTTTTTGTTCCTCCTGCTTAGCTTGGTGGCTGGCACTTAGTAAGTACTTGATAAATGTTTGTCACCTGACTGACTGGTTAAAAAACACACAAAATAATCCACTGTGATCTTCTGGGGGCAGGTCACTGGCAGGGGTTGTGGTCATGTGGAGGCAATATTCAGTGGGTTCACACTGGAGGGGTAAAGTGATGGTGAAATTATTTTCTGTAAACAGAGGCATAACCAAGAAAACATTTTTTTAAAAGAGTCAAAGCAGTGTTAGCAACAGCCACGTGACACTTTGTAGCTTTTATTCCACAGAGACTGTGGGGACAACATCTATGACATTTTTCAAAATACTTCCAAATGAATTATTTTTAGTTTTGTCTCAACATATCTTGTGTGACTTGTCAAACTCTTCTAGGAGCAGGATGTATTTTTTGTTCAAATAAATGATTATGCTTCAGCAGTTAACATGGGATTGTAGATTCAGAATTGGAAGGATCTTTTATAGGTCACCTAGTCCAACTGCATCATTTTACAGATAAGGAGACTGAAGTCTAGAGAGCGCAAATCACTTGCCCAAGGTTCCACATACAGTAAATGGAAGATCCAGGGGTTGAACCTACGTCCTCTGACTCCAAATCCATTTTTCTTCCTCTGCACCATGCTGACCACTTGATATCAGGAATTAAGTGAAATCAGTTTTATTTTTCCTCCACAAAATGAAGTCATTAGTAAAAATGCAGCAGTATATGATTTCTATCCTTTCTCTTGGTGCTTTTCTCTCCCTTTATCATAATGAGAGATCACCAAAGTAAGCAGAAGACAAATGGCATCAAATTAATAAAAATGTAGCTACATTGAGCCTATATTACATATTTCTGCTCAATTGTAGTATATTCTAGCATTGATTAAACCACCATCACTCTATTACAGTCATATTCATCATTGCAGCAGAATCTATTTTATTATTATGGGATAATAACTAACACATTCTTTAAATCTTCATTTCTCTGTGGGCCAAGTTATCCTTAAATTGGAGCCTTGCTAAAGGCTATTGGGTTCATTGTACCTGCTGTGGAACTTAAGCTATATTGTTGGAAGAGGTAGCAAGCTGGTTTCTTTTGTTTACGAACTTCATGAGGATGGCTGAACTAAAAAGACTAATACTTATAAGGTCTTTTAATGCCATAACCATACTTGCACAATGCCAAAACATGAGTTGAAACTGGAAAAACCTAGTCAAAAAAATCCAGGTTTTTTTAATCTATCTGATCCCACACATTTTTTTTTTGATCGATAGACTTGACCATTTTTGTATTGTATTCTTGATAATTAAGCATTTGCTGGTGATAGGAGTATCAAATATATTTAATAGAAAGAAGATAAATCCAAGAGTTCTTGTGTCTATCCCGGCACCCAGATTAAGTTAATGAGTCAAAAAACCTTTATTAATAATCTGTTATGTGCCAGGCACTGTGCTAAGTTCTGGGGTTGCAAAGAAGGCAAAAGACAGTCCCTGCCCTCAAGGACCTTGCCATTTAATAGATTAAATAGAATATTCTAGATTAAAGCTATATCTCAGACCAGATGAACTTCATTTTACTCAATAAAATGTTTATCAATAATTCAAAAATCCAATTGGTTCTAAAAAGCACTATGGGAACTGGCTATTTAAAAGAAGTCTGTGACAGTGTTTCCTTGATAGAAATGAAGACTCATTCTTTGCAAAAGGTCTCATTCATTCTCTGTATAATCTCGATCAGATCACTCAAATGTTCTCTTGGCTCAACTTCTTAGGCTGTAAGATATGTATAGTAGTGGTTGACCTGTCTGCATACCTCACAGGGTTGTTGTGAAGATCAAATAAAATATGAGTGCTTTGGAAAGTATACAGTGCTATCCACTATTCTTTTAAGTAATGAAAAAAACAGAAATTTTCAAAATTTCAACAACAAAATTCAGAAAATTTTGAAGCCATCTTGCTACCATGAGTATTGATTCCTATTGAAGAAGGCTGAGGCTGGAATCCTACCTCTTCCACCTATGAAAGTGGAAATAAACACTGAGATCCTAATATTGAGCACCTTCAACCCCACAGCAGCTGGTTAGCTTTTTGCAGGGAGTGAAGGATGTTCTACAGATCAATGTCATCTCTGTAAGACTTGATGTTATCTCAAAGAAGATACAAGAGCAGGGGTGTGTGGGAGCCAGCTCCTACTGACAGAGCCAATGACTAAATTTTCAGTGTGAGCACTTATACCTTGAGAATTGGCAAACACTATAAATCAGGGTTTGATTTATTGTTTTGTTGGTTGTCTAGACTTAAGAATGTAATGAAGAAAAATGTCAATAATGCAGATAAAACTTAAAAGCATGGCATAAGAACTTTTTTTCTGAAGAGCTGTTTGTTAAACATTTCCCAGTATACTTCTGTACAAAAGTGACATTTTTTAACAGGGTCAAGGGAAAGTGAATACCTATCTAAAATTTCTGGAAAATGCTCTCTAAAGGTAAAGTGATACTTATTTTTTTTATTGTTGGACTTTCATATCTTGGGTTTGTTGAACAGGAGACAGCTGTAACTCTGAGTTACAGATAGTATTCTGAGAGCCTCCTATTCTCCCCTTTTCCACTTCAATCTCTCAACCCTGTTGCTTTCTTGCTTTTGCAATCCACAGGCTATATCCCAGGCTCACCTCAGGATACTCTTCTGTAGGTTCTTTTATTCCCTACAGTCTCTTTGCTGATGAGCACTGTGGCCTGTCACTCATTGTTTGCCAGGTAGTATGGCCAAGCAGTGACCTATAATGAAGCCTGTTTCCTAGAGTCTCAATTCCAAGTGTAAGCTGTATATACTTTTTATATTGAAGCCTTCCGGAAGGAAGTGACTTTGTGAAATTTTTATTGAGATGCCTCCTTTCTTGCATCTGGATTCTGCTAGCTAAGGTATCCTTATTGCTGCTGTTGCTGCTACAAGTCAGAGGCAGTTGTATGATTTTTGCCAACCTAAGAAGTATCCTATACCATACATGTGTTATAATTAATCTGAAGTTAACATGGTAAAAACCAAAATTAGATGAAAGGGTTGGCTTATGTACATTGTAAATTAAAACAACAGAAATCTCCCATTTCTGTGTGACTGCAATTTGTGTTTTTTAATTGATTTAGTAAATTAAAATGCATATGCCTGAAAGCAAGGGCTTTGCTGTGTCTTAGCTTAAATTAAATAATGACCAAGAATCCTAGATAATGACAGATAGTAATGTTGGACATTAGCCTTTGAACCCACCACCTACATTTACCACTAGCAGAAGTCACCTGATATTATGTCAGTGCCACACAAATTTTCAAATAGGCAGCAAGGTGGTACAGTGTATAGAGTACTGGACTTGGACTCAGGAAAATCCAAGTTCAAATTCTGCCTCACTTACTATGTGACCTTTGGCGAGTCACTTAACCTCTTTCAGCCTCAGTTTCCTCATCCGTAAAGTGGTGATAATAGTTTTCCTCAAAGTTTGTTGTGAGGATTACATGAGATAACATATATGAAGCGCCTTCCAACCTTAAAATGCTCACTCTCTTTCTTTCTCTCTGTCTCTTTCTGTCTGTCTTTTTCTTTCTTTCTGTCTCTGTTTTTCTCTCCACTTTACCCTCTCCCCCATACACTCACACACACACACACACACACACACACACACACACAAAAGCCATCATCATCATTGTTATCCCTGTGAACAGCCCTATAAAAATATTTCTTTTGTAGCCACTACAGTTTGTAGAACTTTACAAGTAACATTAGAGTTTATCAGGGCCAAACTTTTCTTTTCTTTCTTTTTTTTTTTTTGGTGAGAAAATGAAGTTCTGGGGCAGCTAGGTAACGCAGTGGATAAAGCACTGACCCTGAAGTTAGGAGGACCTGAATTAAATCCTGACTCAGACCAAATACTTGACACTACCTGTGTGACCCTGGGCAAGTCACTTAATCCCAATTGCCAAAAAAAAAAGTTCTGAGTACTACTCCCAATATCACAGAGCTAGCTGGTGGCAGAAAAGAGACATCACCTAATGATAAAGTATGTATGTAACATGACAGTTTAAGTGTTTTCCAGTAGTGTCTATGGCCTTCTAAGATCTTTGAAAAGATAGATGGAGAATTTGAAAGTCACATCGTGTTACATGTTTTCAAATCCTCAGAAGCAAAAACAAGAGAGATCTTACTGTTATGATTCATGGATAGCCATCATTTGAAGGCCCACAGAGGCTAGATGCACATTTATAACATTAAAACATAGAATCTCATTAGCAAATTGTTTGATGAATTCATGGTTTGTTAGCACTCGATATTATATGTTCTAATGATTTCATGTGTTTCAATTTTTTCTTCCAGATTAGATATCACACTCCTCTCACATCCTGTCCTAGTAGAGTGTTGGGCATATATAGTAGTATAATATTTAAATTATACTTAAATATTACTTGCTTATCTGATTAAAGATTAGTAGTATCATCTTCTCTAAGATGTAATCTTTGTACTCTTCTTGTCCTGTGTAGCTTAACCACAGTTGTGTTAAACTGAACATACATAGCTGAGAATACCTTGGCCAATGTTTTATGTATTAAGAGATGTTAACTGATATGCTGAGAGTGATTAATGCTCACTCATGATTTTTTAAAAAATTTTTTATTATTTTTTATTATTTATTTTTATTATTTTATTATCATTATTTATTAGTTTATTATTTTATTCCTCCTACATCCAAGCTGTTCTCTTTTCTCTCCCTTCCCTCACATCCCCTTCCCCTTCTATCTTCCTGTACGATAAGATAGATTTCTATACCCCTTTTCCTGTGTATCTTATTTCCCAGTTGCATGGAGAAACAATTTCTAACATTCATTTCTAAAACTTTGAATTCCAAATTTTCTCCCACCCTCCCTCCCCACCCATCCTCATTGAGAAGGCAAGGGATTCGACATAGGCCATACATGTGTAGTCATGCAAAACACTTCTGTAATAGTCATGTTGTGAAAGACTAACTGTATTTCTCTTCATCCTATCCTGCCCCCCCCGTTTATTCTATTCTCTCCTTTGTCCCTGTCCTCCTCAAAAATGGTTACTTCTGATTACCCTCTCCCCTAATCTGCCCTTCATTCAATCACCCCTCCCTCTCATATCCCCTTCCTCCCTACTTTCCTGTAGGGTAAGATAGATTTTCAGTTTCAGATAGCGTTTCAGTTTCTTGTTACATATATTGTTACATATATTGCCTTCCCCCTTTAGATTCTAAGCAAATTGTGGGACAGCACTTATGATAGTAACTTAGTAATAGTACACGTTGCTGTTTAGTCTTTTTCAGTCATGTTCAACTCTTCGTGATTCCATTTGGGGTTTTCTGGGCAAAGATACTGGAGTGTTTTGCCATTTCCTTCTCCAGCTAAGATGAGGATACTTAGACAAACAAGATTAAATGAGTTGCCCAGGATCACATACTGAGTGTCTGAGGCTGGATTTGAACTCAGGCCTTTCTGACTGCAGATTTGACACTCTATCCAGTTCACCACCTAGCTGTCTCTGCCCCTGGTACACAGTAGGCGCTTAATAAAAGTTTATTGACTAACTGATAGTGTTAAAGTTCCAATACCCCTTTCAACCAGGAACATATGAGTATACTGCTTGGTTTTTAGTGTTCTTTCTTGATCACTGCTAATTTATTTCCTAGAAATAATGATAATACCTTTAATTTGTTGTTTCTTAATCTTCCCAAGAACCCTGAGAGTAAAGGAGAATATTCTGAACCCCATTTAAAAAGATTGATGAACTAGGTCCCGGAGAATTTAAAGGATTCACTTATGGTCACAAAACTGGTGGTGGTAGAGCCAAGAGCTTGAACCCATGTCTCCTGACTCCAAGTCCAGTATGATTTCTTATGCTTTCTCCGTAGTTTTACCTCCATAACAGATCCTCCTAGGGGTGGCTCCAGTTTAAGAAACATTGCATTGCTGCTAATTTTAGCAGGATAGTTAAGTGGGAAGTCAATATCCAGATAAGTCTCCTTTTATTTAGATGTTACAAATACCCTGCAGAAAAGAGAAAAAAAATGAATCTATCCAGGCTCTTATAAGATACTATCACAACACAAAATTACTTTAGAATATCCTCTTCTTATGTAATGAATTGATCATCTTTTTAAGATTACATTTAAGAATCTCAGTGTGTTAGGTAGGAATTTAATGCCTTTGAACCTCTAATTGAGAACCAGCATAAAGGATAAAAAGAGCTGGCCCTAAAAACCAGGAAAACTTGTGTTCAAATCCCACCTCCAACACCAACTGGCTCTGTGACCCTAGGCAAGACACCTGATCTTTCACAGCTCTAGACAGTGTTCTAAAACTATAAGTTTTAGAGAAGATGCCAACCTATATTGGAAGAGTGTATCCTCTCGCCTAAGAAATCCCCATGCCAATGAAATCCCAAGTCCAATCCCTATTACTATGATATTTATAGTAGCTCTTAGTAAAATAATATAAGAGAAGCTTACCCTCCCTATTTTTTTCATCTCTCAATTTTTTTTTTAAACACTATTATTGGGGCAGCTAGGTGGTGAAGTGGATAGAGCTTCAGCCCTGGAGTCAGGAGAACCTGAGTTCAAATTTGGCCTCAGACACTTGACACTTACTAGCTGTGTGATCCTGCCAAGTCACTTAACCCAAATTGCCTCACCAAAAAGCAAAAAACAGTAAAAACAAAAAGAACCTACACTATTATCGCTTCGTTATTCATGTAATTACTAGGTGTGTGACCTTAAACATATCACTTCACCTCTGTTTGCCTCAGTTTCCTCAACTGTAAAATGGAAATCATAATAGCACTTACCTCCCAGGGTTGTTGTGAGAATCAAATGAGAAAATATTTATAAACACTGATGACATAGCAGGTGCTGTTTAAATTCCAGATACTAATAGTAGTAGCAATAGCAGTAATAGTAATTTAGTTCAATCCGAAACACCAATTGTAGCAAGATGCACAGGCCCCCTGATTTATTCCTTGGCTATCTAAGGCCTAAAATCTATAAGAGTTTCAACCTAATTTGGCAAAGATTTATTAAGTATCTACTGTATGTCAGATACTGTTTGGCACCAGAGTTATATATAAAGAGAAAAAATGAAACAGCTCCTGTCCTCAAGTAGCTTATATCCTACTGGTATATCCAACTTATACATAGACAAGTTAATACTAAGTATTAGGTGAAAAACTTAACAGTCAGAAGGATTAAGAAAGTCTTCCTTTAGGAAGTGACCCATGAGCTGAGCTTTGAAGGAAGCTAGGATTCTAAGAAAGAGAGATGAAAAGGGAATGCATTCTAGCCTGTCAAAGATGCAGAGGAAGGAGCTAGATTGCCAAGTTCAAGGGAAACAGGTAGGTCAATTTGGCTAGAATGAAAAATGCATAAAGGATAGCAAATTGAAATAGGTCTTAGAAAGTTATTTACCCCTTTTCCCTACTCCCCATTGATACTATACTATCTATTTATTCTTCATTAATAGCACCCTGTATTTCAAAATTCCCTTATTCTTCAAAGGTCAGCACATTAAAGGAAGTCACAGTGAAGTAAAATATTAAGATATCACTTCCTGAGCTGCCTAATTGGATAACAGGGAACCTATGAATCATATGTGGACTATGAAATATGCTGGGGATTACCCAGAATTGAATTTCTTCTATCATTTTTCACCAATACTGTTGATCAGGAATAGCTTTGTAAGAGAACAAACTGTCACCAAGAGGTAGCTCTTTCTGCCTTTCCTTGTAGTTCTACAATTGACTACTTTGCTAGACTATCCTGAAGTAATTGTTCCTCATTAATTGGCTTCCATTTGGTCTTGGAATGCTGTTTCTTACTGGATGGGAAGACTCAAGGTGATGCCGGTAGAACTTCTTTCTTTCTTTCTAATTGTATGAAACATGGTGAACCTCAATACGCTTTGTTCTCCTTTCTTCACCTTCCACCAGGGTCTAGATACAAGCCAAGTTCAATTTTTTCTCCTTTATCCATTTGCAGCTGAAACATCCATGGACAGATTGTTTTTAAATGAACAGTGTGAATGTAAATAAATAATTCATG
This sequence comes from Vombatus ursinus, assembly GCF_900497805.2. Lineage (NCBI taxonomy): Eukaryota > Metazoa > Chordata > Mammalia > Diprotodontia > Vombatidae > Vombatus > Vombatus ursinus. The sequence goes on along the minus strand of NW_020954610.1, from coordinate 14,607,965 downwards.
TAAATTGAAATAGTCTGTCACTTAAGCTGACCTCCCTTGCAAAGACAAGAAAGGGTTAACATTGTCCAGTAAGTTTTCATCATGACACTTGAACTTTGAGAGAGGGGCACATAATTTTGTTGTGATTCCACAATGTTATTTATTATTCATATGGTATTATAACTTACCACACTCTATGAATAATCTTTTAAAGCCTGCCAAAGGAACTGGTGCTAATTGCTTACACTGGAACATATTTGCTGTTGGAAATGTCACACCATAATTATATCCCATTTCACTGTCTGACAAGTAATATACTAAAAGAAAATTGGGTTTCTTTTTTCCCCCCTGATGTGTAAAATTATTCTCAGAGCCCTTCAGGCACAATACATATAGCAAGTTTTTGGACTGTGAAAAACTAAAAGATAAAAACTTTGCACTTTGTTGGTAATATAAAGGGAACATAGTAGATAGCAATTAAATAGTACTAGTGCAACATGTTAGTAGAGCACTCATTTAGCAGGTCCACTAGCAAGGGAGAATGCTTTGTAAAGAAAATGTCCAAAACTTGAGTGAATTGAACCTGTTGTCTTCATACCCAATATACAACTGATTATTCTCTCTATGTGTAAACTTGACCCTTCTCAGTTACCATTTTCTTCCTTTGCGGAATTTTTTTTTTCATGTCATCTCAATAGCAGTAGCATAGGTCTGCTAATTCCCCATTTATTGCCCAGTCTAGTCAGCTGTTTAAAGTTCTTATCACAGCATATTTGGAGAGGAGGGAGTCTTTCTTAGGAGTGATGTTATTGGTGTCGTTCAGTCATTCAGACTTGTCTGACCGTGACCCCATGGACCATAGCACACCAGTCCCTTCTATCTTCCACTATCTCTCAAAGTCTCTTACGATGAGAGAATGTATAGGTAACTGAGGCAGAGAAAGCTGGCTGCCTAAGCTAACAAGGTCATTTCTATATTGTTGGCACTATGTACTGTTGTACCTGTTGTTGTGAAAGAGAAGTTGACTTTCCTCTACTTCCAAAGTTTCTATGAATCTCCTGACTATTGACTGCCAATGATTTAGCCATCCACCCTAATTCTTACTGGTCTTCTTTCTTTTTACCTTTTAGACAGATTTTGGATAACAGAGCTGAATTGACTTTCTGAAGTTTATGGTCTCCAGATTTCTGTTGCTCCCTTAGCTCTGATTCATCCCTTGAGGTTCGTTTGTGTGTCTTGCTTCCCTGATCCTGGCATACTTGCCTAATGCCTTTTGCTTGCTGCCGTCCAGGACCTGGTGCTGAACAAACTTCAGCATTTTCAGCAACACAACTATATTAGTAGCACCATTTCTTGCATATAGAAGGTGTTGTTGGAATAGGGTGACTGTCTCTTGGGTTTACTTTACACATCAGTAGGCATATGATGCTGTGCTACATCTTGAAATAGAAGTAAAACTGGAATCCCCAATTTCCTGTGGCCTAAGTGTAGTCACTTAGTTATTTCATCCCATTTATGAAACGGTCACCTTCTCTGATAGAGCACAAACTTCTCCTGATTGCTTGCTTCCTGTTAATGTGGCTGCTTATCTGACAAGGATAAGGGGCACATGGGAAGCAGAGCTTAGTAATTTAGCTGTCACTGCCTGACAGGTTAGTCAACATATGTTCACTGTAATATAAGGCTTTTAGGGGAGAGACACACACACACACACACACACACACACACACACCCAGAAAAAGAAACAGAGACAGAGACACACAAGAGATAGACAGAGACAGAAGGAGACAGAGACCAATTCTGATTTTCTCTGATGCTTCCACCTTAAGATGTCACTCATAACATATTTTGGCATCATCACTAGAGGACCTAGTGGATCTTGATGTCCCTCTTGCTCTATACACATACACACAAATTTAATAACAAAAGTCAGATACATGCAGAGCTTCATATTTTCCAAAGCATTTTCACAAGTGTGTTTTCATTGATCCTTTTCCTGGGGAGTAGGAAGTTAAAAAAAAATCATTATCACAATTTTATAGATGAGGAAAATGAATCATAGTGCATTGCATAACAATCAGAGAACTAGACTAGAAGTTAGGAAAATGTGTTTTCGTATCCTGCTTCAGACTTTTAGTTGCCTTGTGATCCCAAATGAGTTATTTAACTTCTCTTAGCCTCAGTTTCCTCATCTGTAAAATGAGAGGGTTGGACTAAGGTCCCTGCCATTTCCAAATCTATATTCCTGTGATTAATGACTTTTCCAATGATACATCATGACTCCAGAGCCAGTGTTCTTTCCATTATATCGTGTGACCTTTCAATACTTTATTAAAGTGCAAACAGATTCCCTTTGGACATTGTTCCTTGAGTTGGAATCTTTATGGAGTGCAGTACTGTCAAACTAAAATAGAATAGATCACTGAGGGTCACACATTGACTTAGAAAACCACATAGTAACATTATCTATGTTCTATTTTATTTTTCTTTATTTTGTTAAACATTTCCCAATTACATTTTAATTTAGGTTAGGCAGCACTGAAGAGAGTTTTGCAGCCACTTTAAGCTGGCCATAAGTTTGACACCTTTGATAAAGTGCCTCTCTTGAAATATAATCCTCTCCCCTGCCCATCACAATGGCCATTCACAGTTTGGGTCTTCTAAGGGATGACTACGCTAGGTTCAAGATACTCATCAGTTCATGTTCCTAAAATTATAGCACCTGATCTCACATTGATGTGTCTACTTTAGTACCTGGGACACATTCTCATACAAATACACATAGCATCCTTAGGAAGAACAGAAACACATAATAGAGAGGAAAACATGTAGGGAACACATATGGCCAAAACAAGGAGGGACAACTTATATCTCTCATGCTTCAGGGGTGTTAGGCTGCTGCTGTCCTCATATTGTCTTCACCAGATGCTCCTCTACTTGACAGTGTCAGACACTGTTCCTCTGGGCACTATGGGATGCTGCTTCACTGCTTGACTTTAGTTTTCATTGCCTCTACATTTGGGTTCAGCTGACATCCTGGTCTAGGGTACTACTGTGTGCTTTTTTTTTTTTTCTGTGAGGCAATCGGGGTTCAGTGACTTGCCCAGGGTCACACAGCTAGTAAGTATCATGTGTCTGAGGCTGGATTTGAACTCAGGTCCTTCTCACTCCAGGGCCTGTGATCTATCCACTGCGCCACCTAGCTGACCCTACTGTGTGCTTTTAGAAAGAACTGGAGCCCACTCACAACCTAGGACCAACAGGAACCTCAGTCCTGAAGCCTATCATATCCTAAACAAGATCCCAGATTCAGACATTGGACTCTGAACTCCTCTTATCTAGTTGATTTGATGCCATAGGTGAACTCTCCTGTTGGACCTTTTGCAAGCACATATCTATCCTTAGCTTCTGCTGTAAGAAGAAACTGCCAGTGAGAGAAGGGGGATGAAATTCCCTACCCCTTACTTCACTATACTAGAGACTTCCTCACAGCCACTGCTCAGCCTAAAGTGGTTGCCTAGATTGAGTGCATTGTATGAATGATCTACCATGCATGTGGACCTCTCCTATGTTGTCAATAGACTGTCACAAAGCTAGCAAAGGTGAATTGTATTTAGAAAGCTTTTTGGGACCCTGTAGTGAATCTACTTGTTGGAATTGGAGTTGTACTAATATAAAATCACAATTCCGATAAATTCAGACCACTCATGCAGCATTAAACCAAATGTCATTTCTCTGTCTTTCTCATTTATGTATCATCTGTTAGGTTTATACATCTGTATACCCATGAAATTAATATTACATGTGTCTCTTTTTTGGAGTTGACTAAATTTAATTTCATTTAAATCGTTCTTGCCTTCAGTGGACCTGTGTAGCTGCAGTGATGTGGGACCTGTCTTCTTCAAGGATTATTTTAACTTTGTCTTTTTGGGGAAAACCAATTTTATATTTTCCTTGTGAATTTTCTTTTCAAAATTCTAACCCGAGGGTTCTTAACCTGGGGTTGGTGAACTTTAAAAAAATTTTGATAACTGTATTTCAATATAACCGGTTTCCTTTCTAATCCTATGTGATATATTTTATGCATTTAAAAATGTTATTATGAGAAGGTATCTGTAGGTTTCATGAAGCATGACACACACACAAAAAAGTTAAGAACTACTTTTCCAGCCTTTACTGAAAATATTTGTCTTAGTTCATTTACAGACATTTTAATCTAGGGACACATATTGAGAATATTATTCTTTGAATTAATTGGATATCAATTATATAATTAAGAAGGGACCATAGTCACAAGTGACTCCTTATCCTCATTGATAACTGAACAAGATTATTACTCTCCTTCCTCTACTTCCATCAATGATATATTTTCTCAATCTTTTCTTGTCCTAGCTTTAATCTCTTTGAAATTCTTTATATAGGAATGGGGATGGGATAGGGTAGGAAGAGGCATTTTTAAGCACCGTTGTATGCCAGGAACTGTGCTAACCTCTCTACGAATATTATCTCATTCCGTCCTCACAACAACCCTGGGAAGTAGGTGCTATTATTATCTCCATTTTATAGTTGAAGGACCTGAGGCAGATAGAGATAAAGTGATTTGCCCAGGGTTACGTTTTGAGAAAAAAGGTCAATCAACAACAGCTAGTAAGTAGCTGAGGCCAGAATGCAACTAAGGTCTTCCTCACTCCAGACCTAGCAAGCACTCTGTCCATTGTGCCGCTTAGCTGCCCTAATATGGTGTCTGTCTTTTCTCCTTTGTATGAACTTAATGATTTTATTTTCTTCAATCTCTTTATTCCTCATTTTTCTTTGTCTTCATTGTTTGCAAATCACAAATTGTTCACATGTTGGTATCATGACCAACATGTCATATTAAGGGCTAACTTTATGCTCAGTTCTATGGATAAAAAAAATTATGAGATACCACTTAGCACCACGGAGCTCTGTCTAGTTAAGGAAACAAGATGTGCTCATACGAAGATCATCTATGCTTCCTTGCATTGTTAGCTGAGTGCCTTCTAAGTGATACTGGCAAAAAGTACAACTACCATTCAGTTCAACAAGTTTTTATTAAATTCTTGCTATGTGTAAGGGAGAAGAGAGGGAGTTCTCTGTATTAATATTTCTAGGGGCAGTATTAAATGCTTGTCACCATTGTCTTACTATATCAAAAACTTCTTTTTGCTACCTGGGAGCTCATGTGATATTTATACTAATGTATTTCATAATTGGAAAACTCAGCTGGCCTGTTGTTAAAGTCACCATTAAAAACTTAGGTTGCTGCAAAAGTTGATATGTTGAATAACAATTTTCTCTTACTAGAGTGTAAACTTTTTTTTTAAGGCAATTGGGGTTAAGTGACTTGCCCAGGGTCACACAGCTAGTAAGTGTCAAGTGTTTCGTCTGAGGCCGGATTTGAACTCAAGTCCTCCTGACTTCAGGGCTGGTGCTCTATCCACTGTGCCACCTAGCTGCCCCTAGAGGGTAAACTTCTTAAAAGCGGGAACTTGATCTTATTCATATATTTAATCTTTCATAGCACACAGATGATGTTGGTTAAATAATAATTAGTATTATCATAGCTACTATGTATATAGCACTTTAAATTCTGCAAAATGCTTTACACATTATGTTATTAATCCTCACACCAGCCCTGCGAGATAGGTGCTATTATTATCATCCCCATTTTATGAATGAAGAAACTGAGACTGAGAATGATTTAGTGATCAGCCCAGGATCATACATAGAATAAGTATCTGAAATTCAAAATCTGATATTTCTGATTCTAAGTCCAATGTTGTACCCACTATAGCAAGCTGACTCATGCGTCATTCATGAGTGGATTCTGGATAGGTTGGAATGATGAATCAACACTGAAAATGGAAAAAAGAGATATACTGCACTTTGGTTCAAGAAAGCAATTATATAAGTGTAGAATTGAGGAGACCTGGATTGACAATAAGTTCAACATATCATGAGTTTTTGGTTTATAACAAATCTAATTGAGCTTGATGTAATACATATGTAAATTAATATAATCATAATGTCCAGATGAAGGGAGGGAAGACCTCCACCATACTCGGAGGCAATATGGAATAGTGTCTTCACTTCTGACTGTCAGACTTTGAGGGTCATGGAGAAGGGCAATGAGATGATAACAAAGCTGAAAAGCATGTCAGAATAAGGAATAGTTAAGGGGTCTCGAGGACATTTACCCTCAAGAAGGAACGGGAGATGGTAGCTATTTTTAGATACTTGAAGGGCTTTATAATAGACGGTCTTAAGCAGGAATGGAATAAAAATAACTGCCAAAAACTCAAGTCTTCTTCTCCCTAGTTCTCCTTTCTCTCTAATAGGTCCACAATTACATATCTTATTCTAGGGACCATATCTAGCCTTAGCTTAGATAGCTAGGTGGTGCAATGAGTTGAAATCTGGCCTCAAATAGTTACTAGCTACATGACCTTGGGTAAGTCACTTAATTTCTATCTGCCTCAAATTTCCTCAACTGTGAAATGGGGATAATACTAGCACCTGTCTCCCAAGGTTGTTGTGATGATCAGTTGAGTTAATATTTGTAAAGTACTTACACTGCTAAGTAGGTAACATTTTTAGGTATTTGAAAGACTTTATAAGAGACTATCTCAGGCAGAAAGGGAATAACAATACGTGCCAAACACTATTCCATATTACCTCAGAGTACAGTGGAGTTCTTCTCTCCCTTCACCTGGTCATTTATACTTTTATTAATTTACATCTGTATTATATTCAGCTTAATTAAATCAGCCATAAACCAAAAACTCTTGATATGTTGAACCTATTGTCAATCTAGGTCTCTCCAATTCTGTACTTATCTGTGCTTAATTTTTAAAAACTTTAATTTATGGAATAAAACAAGCATTTACATAACATAGTATAATAAAAAAAGATTGCATGTGAAACTCCAAATCTATTATGTACAACTTGCTATTCCTTTTAATTGTGCAATAAAGTTATGTTAATTTCTTTTTTCTTTTTTTCTTCCCTTCCCCCCCAAGATGGCTACCATTAGACACCAATGAGCATGTGTATGTTTATATATTTAAATGTAAAATAATTCTATACATACTTCTTTTTATCAGTTCTTTCTCTAGATGCAGATAGCATCTTCTTTCATATGCCTTTAGTTGTTAATTTGGGTATTTTTTGGGTGGGGGGCAAGGCAAATGAAATTAAGTGACTTGCCCAGAGTCACACAGCTAGTAAGGTTTATGTGTCTGAGACCAGATTTGAACCCAGGTCCTCCTGACACCAGGGCCAGTGCTGTATCCAGTGTGCCACCTAGCTGCCCCAATTTGGGTATTTCTTAAACTTCAATCAATAAATGGTTGTTTTCTTCCCAGTCTTCCCTGTTTTAGTCATGTTTGGAAATTTCAAGGAATATAGGCATTGAATTAACCTAATTACAGGACTTATTGATAGTTTAGCATTCTTGAAATATTTCATTTGTTCACTCAGAAAAGAAAATGAGTTGTTTTTCCTTTGCACCATTGCCATCCCTGGTTATGACCTAGCTTGAGGAAGTAATGCCATATGTAAATACACATATTCTAGACAACCAGTCCAAGCCAGGGAACTTGACTGGTTTTTATCAGAAGTTAAAGGGTAGTGGGGATTTTACATTAAGGTGGTAAATGGGTACAAGATATTTTATTTTAAGATCAGCAAACCTCAGTTACCTTTAAATAATTCCAGTCATGAGTAGATTGGGTAATCCTAAATACAGGGATTGATGAAAATTCACAGATTCATAGAATTAGATAATTGGAAAATACCTTGTTTATTATGTAGTTCAACCCAACCCTAAAAAGGATCTCAACTACAACAAACCCAACAGATGGTCAACTAGTTTCTGCTTGAAGATCTGTAAGGAGGGAGAACCTACTACCTCTCAAAGTAATTCATTCCCCTCCTAGATAACTGTAATTGTTAGAATGTGTTTTCCTAACTTTGAGAGTGAATTTCTCTGAAATTTGCACTCATTAGTAATAGTTCTACCCTCTGGAGTCAAACAGACTAAGTCCAATCCCTCTTCTACATGACAAGTCTGCAAATACTTGAAAACAATTGTCCAATTCCTTTGACATCAGGGCCAGCATTTGTGGATATTCATCAGTCATTCCAGCTGTCTCTCTCAGGATGTCTCCATCCTCTTCTGGGTAAAGGAGCTGATCTAATCAGCCTGCATCTCTTGCCCTCTAGGAAGATCTTAGCTTTCTTGGTCTAGGTTGGTACTTGACTTACTTTTCGTCCTGCTGAGGTAAGGTGGGGGATTTTTTTAAGCACATAAGCTTTACTACAGAACTAAGGGGAAAGAAACAATATGCAAAACCCCTAAAACTGACAGGTATGTAGAGTAAAGACTGCATCCTTTTGTGAACAGGGTCTGGCCACAGACTTAGTTTGGCTGGAGCAGCTAAAACGGAGCAGTTTCTATCACATGTCTCAAGCCTGTCTTTTAGTAGTAGCACATCAGTGACAGTCTCTGGGGATGCATTGGTCTTAACAGAGAGAAAGGCTCCTGTTGAGGCTACATTGGGGTTTGATTGAGTCCTGGCTTCCTATGAACTGCAAAAGATTTCATGTGTATAATAGGAACATGCACTTAGAGCTGGAAGAGACCTGGTTCCAGCAAGGGTTCTTAGCTTTTTTGTGTCATGTACCCCTTTGGCAGTTCAGTTGAAGTCTATAGACCCCTTCTCAGAAGAATGTCTTTGAGTACACAAAATAAAATATATAGAATCACAAAGGAAGCAAATTATATTAAAATATAGCAGCAACGTGGGGTAGTAGATAAAGTGCCAGGCCCAGAATCAGAAAAACTCATCTTCTTGAGTTCAAATCCTGCCTCAGACACTTAGTAGCTGTGTGACCTTGGGCAAGTCACTTAACTCTGTTTGCCTCAGTTTCCTCATCTGTAAAATGAGCTGGAGAAAGAAATGGTAAACTACTTCAGTATCTTTGTCATGAAAACTGCAAATGGGGTCTCAAAGAACCAGAAATGACTGAACAATAACTAAATAGTTATCAAAAGAGTAAGTTCAAATTCTAGGTTAGGAACCCCCTACCTTAGATGTTATCTGATCCAACCCTTTCATTTTCTAAATAAGGGAAACTGAGGCCCACAGATAGTAACAGATCTGGGATTCAAATTCAGGCCATCAGGTCATAGATTTAGAAGTGAAAGGGGCCACAGAGGTCATCTATTTCATTCCCCCATTTTATAGATGAGGAAACTCAGGCCCACAAGGGTCAAGATCACATAGATAGACACAGAAGCAGGATTTGAATGTAGGACATAAAATTTCAAGTTCAGTGCTTTTTGTTTATTTGTTTTGTTTTGTCTTCCACCATACCAGTTATCTCCAGGGTATTCTATACTAGCTCTAGTAATCCTGGACTTTTTCTCCTTCTAATCTGGTACCACCTTCTTCCCAGGTGTACTGTTTATGTTACCACTTTTCTAAGATCTCTTCCCTGTTCTTGTCAAGGATATCTGTCTGGCAGACCCAGGAATGCTAATCTGTTGCATCAATCTCCTATAGACCTATGCTATCATTGTAGGTAATCTGTTCTGTTTTGACTGTCTCTGGGAGCTCATTATAAAAGTATAATAAACCAGTCACTAAAAAGCCTTTTTTTTCCTTGATCATTTATCCTAGCATATTTGCAGCTCTCTGTTACCCAAAACTCTCCAAACTCCATGACAACCTACATTGAGAATGTGCCTACTTCTTCTCGAAATGAAGGCCCCTTCCCTCCAATATCTCATTGATTATCTTCTCTTATAGCTTCTGCTTATAAACTCACTGGTAGTTTGCTAAATGTTCCAATCCCACTGTTGATAACCAGTCACAGGGAAGTGTTATGGATTGGACTTGAATGAGTGAATCAACCAAATTATCCCATCTCTCTAAGAGTAAGTGATGAAATGCTATACTTCAGTGCTTTAATGAGGTAAGAACAAGTCTCAATCAATCCAAAATCAAGTGCAAAAAAAAAAAAAGTCCTTGAATGAACTGGAGTAATGTTAACCTGAAGGGCATTTGGACTGCTTTGGAAATTTGGTCACACCCTGTGGTTCATCTATAGCAGAAGTATCAAATATGCATCCTGGCCACATGGAACCGATACCACTTCTGAGTGTGGCCTGAACCAATTTGAAAGATAATTAGGAAGTATTTCACAAAATAAATAAAAATACAATAGAACATAGATAATTGTGATATACAGTTTTCTAAGTCAATGTGCAGACTGCAAGGATCTTTACCTACATTTTGTGGCCCTATTTCCACTTGTTTGCCACCACTGATCTGTAGGGTAGAAGACCAGTTCAAACTCTTAAGTTTTTCAAGCTTCTAGTAGGAGAGAGATTAAGAATACTGAATGAGCAAAGTGAGGGTCTGGTGACAGAGAAAAGAAAGAATAGACTTAGAGAAGGAACCACTGGGTGGGAGGGAATTAGAGAGGTAGAGGGAAGAAGAATACCTTAGCTTACACCTTAGTTACCTCCCTCTCCCTCATTTCTTACTCTTCCCCTCCTAGGCTAGGTCTTCCGAACTTCAAGGATAGCTCTCTATCCACTATAGCGTATTACCTTTTAAGGTAACTTAATTATTCCTTTTTAGTAACATAAACAAGAAGCTACCAGAGGACCTTCTTGCCAGGAAGACTGTATATCACCATTAGCTATGTTCTATTATATTTTTATTTATTTTGTGAAATATTTCCCAATTACCTTTCAAATTGGTTCAGGCCACACTCAGAATTGTTGTTGGCTCCATGTGGCCAGGATGCATATCTGAAAACTCTTCTATTTCCAAAGCAATCCAAATGCCCTTTAGGTTAACATCACTCCAGTTCATCCAAGGAATTTTTTTTTTTTACATTTGATTTCAAGTTCAACTTTTGACTTATACTGCCTCTGAGTAAGTCACCTAAACTCTTAGTGCCCCATTAACCCTTGGAGAATCTGAGTTGCAGAGAAGGTGCCTACTTGCATGGATAAGAAGAATTTCTCCATCCTGATGCTCTCTATATAAATGAAATCTCAAGTCTCCTTCTTATCCATATTAATATAAATAGCCAAGATACGGTCAAGAGTTTAGGCGAAACAAAACAATAAATAGTTCATACATAGGTCTGTTAAAGCTATGTTTGATGAAGGCGATATAAGTGATCAAGCAAATCTCTGAAGCCTGAGGACTTTTTGCAAACAATATGTGAAATTATTAAAAGTCAGTGAATTCATTGACCTGCCTTATGTCATAACCAATTAATTAATTTTGAGGATCAGAATCTGCAGTTGAGGTCAGGACACCTGATTTCAAGTCTTGGTTACTTTTTTTGCTTGCTATATGACACTAAGCACCTCATTTAGCACCCCTGAGCATTAGTTTCTTCCTTTGTTAAACAATAGGTGAGGAGGAGGTTAATACATACATCACAAGATTATGGTGGAGATTGTGCTTTGTAAGCTATCAAGCACTATACATTTAAGCAATTGTAATTACTATGAATTTTATTTTATTCCTGCCTTTCGCTTTTACACTGCCTTAGTTTCTGAAGATCTCTCTACCCTTGCATCATGAATCATCCTTTTTGAAAAAGAATTAAAAAAGAAAGAGAAAGGTACCAGGCAAAACCAGCCAACTTAACTGTGACTGATAGCACATGTAGTATTCCCTACCTAGAGTCACCACCTCAGCAAAGATGGGGAAAAGGATTTGTTTTCTCATTTCTTCTTGAGTTGTTCAGTTGTTTTCTTCTTCTTCATCTCCTCCTCTTCTTCCTTCTTCCACTTACATTATTGTAGCCATTTTGTATGCTGTTGTCTTAGTCCTTTTTACCTCACTCTGCATATGTCTTCCCCTGTTTCTCTGAATTTTTCATATTCTTAATTTCTTATGGTGCAATTATATTCTACATGTACCACAATTTAGTTGATGGGCATCCACTTTGTTTCCAGTTCTTTGCTTCCACAAAAGTAGTGCTATGATTATTTTGATGTATATGAGACTTTTTATTTTATCTTTGAACTCCTTGGGGTATATGACTAATAGTGAGAATGTATCCACTGTAATTTTTGATATCATTAAGATGAAGCCTATTTACGTGTCTGCTTAAAAAAAATCCTTAGGAAATCATTCTAAGTTATCCCTTTGCAAGTTTTCCATCCCTTACTTCTCCTATTTGAAGTAAACCAGGTATCCAGTTGTCTGTGGATTTGGATTAATTGACAAGCTTGGAAATTGGGTAACAACATTTCCTTTTTTTCCCCCTTTGTTATGTGATATAACACTAGCAAAATGGTACATTTCCTTTCAAATTCTTTGAGGATTTTCCTTTGTTTAAGGAGATACATACATAAATTTATTTAATATCCATTGTAGTAATGCTGTTAATGGGCCATAACCTGATATTTTTATTAGGAAAATCTAGTCTGATTCAGCATTAATTAATATACCACTACTTTCAAGTGTTACCTAGTAATAACCTAGCATGTCAAAGAAAATGAACCCATTGCATAAATCCTTATAAGAGAAATAAACAGTCTTTTCCTGGAGCTGATCTCTTTGTAATAAAAATAGATTAGTTTCTTTGGTTTTAGGCTGTGTTCTTTATTAAGCCTGGAAGTAATTTCAAGAAAGGGAAAGATAGGACAGAGATGAAAATTGGCCAGAGGAAGGGGAGAGAAGGAGTGTAGGGGAAGGAAATGGGGGAGGGGCGGGGCAGGGAATAAAGAAAGGTGAAAAGCAATCAGCATTTTTCTTATTTTTCTTTTTTGTGAGGCATTTGGGGTTAAGCGAATTGCCCAGGGTCACACAGCTAGTAAGTGTTAAGTGTCTGAGGCTGGATTTGAACTCAGGTCCTCCTGACTCTAAGACCAGAGCTTTATTCACTGTACCACCTAGCTGCCCCAGCAATCAGCATTTTAAAAAGGCCTAGGGAGAAAAAAAAAGGGAGGGGGGTGGGGAGAAGGTCTTTTGAGTCAAAACTTAAGATTCACAAACTGCTTACAGTTGTATACTACCAGGTCTAAGAAGTGACCTTTTAATTTAGAGATAGCCTAAGATGATGGAAAGAGCACTGAACTTGGAGTCCAGAGACTTATCCTTGAGTCTTAACATGGCCCCTCATGACCTGTGTGACTTTGAGCAAGAGACTTCACCTCTCTATGTGTCAGTTTCCTCATCTGTAAAAATAAGGATAATATTATTTACACTGTAAGAGGCTACATGAGGTAAGTGATAGACATGTGGCTCTAGACCTGTGTTCAAGCCCTGCCTCTGACACAGATGAGCTGTGTGACTCTAGAGAAATTATTTAAGCTCAAAGTGGCTCCAGGAAACTCTTTAAGACTCTAATTTGCAAAGAAGTTGTTGTTCTGCATTAGTAGAAGGTTTTTCCTCAATAGAGAGCACACTACACTGATCTGCAAATCTGATCACAGATCTGCAAAAGAAAAAAAAAAACAACCTATTACCTACCTCACAGGGTTGCCTTGATGGTCCAGTGAGATTCTGAGTGTAAGGTATTTTGTAACTGAGCAGCTCTATATAGTTCCCTTTCATTTGTAAAAATAAAAATGCAAAAGATATCAACATGTGCGTGTTGACAGACTGGACGCTCACTTGTGGCTGGCATTGTAAGATTTGATATTGAAAAGGCACAGAGGATGGAACCCAATAAATTGCAGTGAGTTGTGCCATATGCCATCAATATCTATCCTAACAGTATCCACTTACTGAGCAATGTGCATCATTAAAATATCCCCGGGCTCTGTACAATAAAATCAATAAGACAGTTCAGCCATGAGTTGTGGTTTAATAACTTCAGACTAGAAAGAGTGGGGGTCTGGGGGATGAAGATTGAAGGAGAAATCACTGAGCAAGGAATTTTTGTGGAAAATTGTGGAAGGAGTCATTTTCCAAGAGTTGGTAGAAAACAGTGGAAAAATGTTCAGTCACTGGTGAACCAAGAGTGCTCTATGTCGAACATCCCTAGAAGACATAATCCTTTCCACAGCTAGCTCTTGTAAAGCTCCATTTGTGTGGCGATTAAAGAATAGGGTTCCCTAAATGAATCTTCCCTTTGAAGCAATTACAAAAACATATGTGTATATAAATATGTGTGTGTGTGTATATATATATATATATATATATATATATATATATACATACTAAATATTATGTAATTAAAATTACCAAGGTTGTCCCCAAAGAAGAGATGAGAAAATGTACCTCTCTTCTTTCTTTGTAGAGATAGGAGAGTATGGATGCAAAACATTACATATGCTGTCAGACTACATTGATGGGCTGTTGTTTTATTTTATTTTATCTTCTCTCTTTTCATTCTTTGCTCTATGAGATGGTTTTCTGGGTACAGGAAGAGGGAAAGTAATGGAAATTGAAGATAATATAAAAACAAAAGATGTCATAAACATTTTTAAGACAAAAATAAAATTCTGATGTTCACTCTTATTCCAGATAAACTTTTGTGAGACCCTGATGAGAAACAGAGAGGTGCATATGATGAACTGAGGAGGTCCTCTGTCCCAACTCCCTGTTGGTAGCAGAGTTGCTTAAAATATTTTTCTTCTCTGGGCACTTGTTCCATGTGGGATGGGGAATAGAAGGTCCTGTCAGACTACTAATCCTTCCTTCTTTGCTCATATTGGACTGTAAGTCATTTCCCAACACTTCATTACTCATGGAATGTGGCAAGATCTTTTTTTGCTCATCTTCAGAATTGCCCCATGAGACAGGTAGGTGACAAGGATTGTTCTCTCCACATGGATGAAAAAGCAAATGCTCTCTGGTCAATACAATTTGGCAAAGATCACACAAGAATGAGTGATGGAGCCCTGACTTCATTCCAGGGCTCAATCCACCAGCGTACTGTTTTTGTGTTTCTCACCTCACACAAACACCCCTTATTCCTTTCCCTCCCAACTCCCTTAAAGGTAATCATTAATGACACCTAGTCCTTTCTCAGAAATACTTAAAGCTAGCTAGAATAATTATGGGAAATCATTGTGATGGGGAATACTGAACCATCTTTCCTTTGCACATTTTCTTAACAACCAAAGCCCTGATATGCTGGTGATGGAAAGAAGAGAAAGTGGAAAATTTAAGGGGAGAGCTTGCTGAGAATAAGGGCTGGGTGCTGAGATAACAGTTTTAAAAAGGCATCCCAATTATAGGCACATCTTGGAAATAATAGTCTCTATCTGTTCTATGATCCATCCTTTCTTTACCATATTTGTCTGCATATGTATAGCACACAGGTGTTAAAATAAACAGCTAGTGTTAAAATAAATAGTCCCCTGCTGTGTGCAAACACTGTGGCTACATCTATGGATTATATATTTCAGTAGAAGGAAAATGTATTATTTCATCATTGTAGGGAGTCAGTGTGGGAAACCCACCACTAAACAGACTTGGAAACCCAAGTCTTGGAGAGTTGCCTCTATCACTTGTATAGAAAAGATGCAGCAGGAACAAGAAAGAGAGGAATGGAGCCAAGTCTTTTTCTTTTAAGAGATTTTGTTGTTGTTGTTCTGTTGTTTATTATCTACCAACAAATTGACCCATATCTAGTAACTGGGAATTGTAAAATCAAAGTTGGAAGGGCTCTTAAAGGTCATCCAGCCCAACCTCTTCATTCTGCAGCTAAGACAACTAGAAAGATAAAATAATTTGCCTGATGTCATACAGGTAATAAAGAGGACCTGGATTTGAACCCAGGCTGTCTGCTGCTAAAGCCCATAATCTTTCCATGGGCACTACTCAGAGATGGAGCAACGAGACAAGAGGAAATGGCCTCTTCTAGTGATTTACAGTTATCTAGATATCTATCATCTATTAACTAGATATGTAGATATTTATGACAGATATATTTGCATACCCATATCTATTTTAATATTCAATTTTATCTTTATTTTCAGTTCTAAACTCTCTTGCTCTCTTTCTCTCTCCCTCCCCCCCATTCATTGAGAAGGCAAGAAATACAATACCCATGATATATATAAAGTCACACAAAACTTACTTCTGCATTAGATTTATTTAAAAAACAAAGTAAAACAAAGAGGAAAAATATGCTTCAATCTGCATTCTAAACCCATCATTTCTCTGTCTGGAGGTGGATAGTGTTTTTCATCATGAGTCCTTTGGAATTATGATGGATCATTGTATTGACCAGAGTTACTAAGCCTTTCACAGTTGATTGTCTTTACAATGTTGTAACTGTGTAAATCGTTTGCTGGTTGGCTCACTTCACTTTGTATCAATTTTTAGGTATAGATAGATCTAAATATCTGTCAATAGATACAGATATCTATTGACAGAGATAGATAATATCTAACTAGATAGATTGACAGAGATATAGTATCTAACTAGACAGATAGACAGACAGAGAGATATTAGTCTTAATTGTAACCCTTGTATCAGAAGATCCCTGCTGACATGAAGGGTCTGGGTACTTTTTGAGAACTATTCATTTCATTAGCTTATTCCCCAAAATAAAAATTTGAATTGTCAGTGTCTGATATTTCTCTACGAGTCATCATCCATAACCCCTTAGGAACACCCAAACTCATAAGACTTTGAAACATAAAACAGTTTTATTTACACAGTAAAAGACCCAGGAGGGGCTCATAACATCCAAGCTTATAAGAGAATGAAGAGATACTCTCAACTCCCCTCCTCAAGGGAGCTGTACATTTCTCATGAAATACTGTACTGATCTGAGTGTGAAGGGCCCTAGTGAAGGGTAGAGCTGGGTTTCCCTCTTCTACATTGGTGCTCTATACAGAGCTGCTCTTTTGCTATCAGATCTTCTTTGTTTGGTCCCCTCTACTGCTCTACTGCTCTCCATTCCCACCAGGTGCCATGGCTACTACTCACCATGGCCATTCTGCTCAGCTCTATCTTGCTGTACCTTGCTGTTCAGTTGTGCCCTTGAAGATGGTGTGAGTTATTTTGGCTTTTGAATAACTAAACTTTTTCAACATGACACTGAGAAATTAGTTAACATGATAGAGAAGATAATTTTCATGCCTCTAAAGCCAGACTCTCCCTGACATATCTAAACCTCTTAAGTGTTTTATTTCATTTTTTAAAATACCTTGGTTCCACAGCCCAACCTTTTACACAAAGGGTCTTTTCAGGGGTCTGTGGAAATGCATCTTTCTTGGATAGCACAAATGACTCTGTTTTCCACTGCCAGTCAACTCATAATGAGTCTAGACCATTTAACTCATTACCTGGGTGATAACTTTTGTATCAGTATCTCCCATTGAGTCTTTTGTGGGGCCTTCCGTCCTCTTTCCATTCTATCTCCTGTCTTCCTTTGAAGGCAGCTGAGCTGGGTTATGCAAATTAACCTTGACAACTCAAAATCTTATAAAGCAGGAGTTCTTAAAGTGGCATCTGTGAAATTTTGTTTTTAATATTTTGATTATTATTTCTTTTTATGTAAATAATATTATTATTTTTTCTAATTACATGTAAAGATAATTTTCAACATTCATTTTTATAAGATTTTTGAGTTCCAAATTTTTCTCCTTCCCTCCCGAAGACAGCAAGCAATCTGATATAGGTTATACATATACATTAATTACTATTTCTATAATTGGTTTCCTTTATAATCTTATGGATTTTATTTTATGCATTTAAAAATATTATTCTGAGAAGTGATCCACGGGTTTCACCAGACCGTGAAAGGACTCCACGGATACATATAAAAATGGTGAAGAACTTCTGTTCCAAATGGAGGAGGGAAGGATTGGTTCCTTCCAACTGCTGTGACTCAGGGGGTGGGGGGTGGGATGTTGCAATCTCTAGCTGTCTAAAAAGAGCATATTTTTTATAGCCCTTTAAACACAGCACTTTTCCTCACAATAACCCAGAAAGGTAGAAGAGTCAAATATCAATCCTAGAGTGGAAACTGAGTCTCTAAGAGGTACACATAAGATGTCCACAGTCACATGACTGGTAAATGTCAGATTAGGGGGTTCAGACCTAGAAAGCTTTAAATCTAATACTCCTTCCATTGTACCATAGCCCATGAATGCCCAGCAGAATCAAATAGATGGGATTGTTCATCCTCAGTCTCATGCACCGCCTTCAGACTACATGTTGTCATTGGAGGACTTCTTTCTTTTTTCAGTACTGTCTTCAGTGGTCATATTAACTTGACTTCCTGTGTATAGAAGTAGTAGAAGAGAAAGAAAGAGAAAGGAAGAAGCATGTATTAAGCGCTATGTGATAAGCACTGTGCTAAGCTCTTTGAAATATTATCTCATTTGATCCTTTCAACAACTCCGTAAGGTAGGCGTTATTATTATCCTCATTTCACACTTAAGAAAACTGAGGCAGACAGGGGTTAAATGACTTGCCCAGGATCACTTAGCTAGTAAGTTTCTGAGGCTGGGTTTGAACTCAGGTCTTCTTAACCTCAGGCCCAGAACTCTACTCAGGCATCCTACAGTATGTGAGGAGCCCACAAATCTGCCTAAGAGCACCTTACCACTAGCCATTTTTACATTCTTACTAGCCATATAGGTATAGGCTAATGTATCACTGAGGAAACTGATTCCTGGAATCAAGCTTTGTCTTGCAAATCAGAAGCTCTGGATCCACTTCTTACTGTAAAATAATCATGCATCATATTTTTATAGTGCTTTAAGATTTTCAGTGTGCTTTCCATGTATGATCTATTTGCTCCTAAAATAAGGGAAGTGCTATTGTTTTCCTTATTTTACAGATCAGGAATAAGATTTTAACTGGTTATATGACTTGCCATGGTCATACAGCTAGCAAGTGTCTGAGGTGAGTCTTCCTGACTCAAGTATAGCGTTCTGTCCACTATGTCATATTGCTTTTGGCTATTACCATGGATTAAGTCACTTCTCTCTGAATATCAGTTTCCTTATCTGTCAAATACTGGGGTTAAGCAGAATGATCTGTGAGATCCTTCTAACAACACACACACACACACACACACACACACACACATACACACAAAGTTTAATTTTATTGGATTCTTTTCTGAAGGATGTAAGTAGCTAAAATCATTCATGTTCATGGTAGGACTAAATATTAGTTTCATTTCTAAACCTAAACTTTAGCCATTGGTTACCTTATGCAATGTAGTACTTTGTACACAAGGTAGCTAGGTGGAAAGAAAACTGGGCCTGGAGTCAGGAAGTCATGAATTCAAATCCAGTTTCAGATAATCACTAGTTTTGTGACCTTGAGGAAGTCACTTAATCTCTGTCTGTCTCAACTGTTTAATAGGGATAATAATAGCATCTGTTTCATAGGGTTGTTGTGAAGATCAAATGAGAAAATATTTGTAAAACACTTGACACAGTCCCTGGCAAATAGTAGTTTCTTAATAAGTATTTGTTCCCTTTCCTTTCCTTGGAGAAGCAGCTTCTGACCTCTGTCTGAACTGTGGTCTTATGAGTGGTATTGATATCAGCCAAAGCATTTAATGGTTTTTATCTAGTCACCAATCCCTCAATGTTGGGACACCTATTGGCCTCTTCTATGTGTCTTTCATAGGTGTACGTGAATTGGAACCTCTGTAGGACTGACCCCAACCAAAACTAAACCACTCTACCAACCTTGCCCACTGTTTAGTATTCTTCTTTCCCTTTTCTGAGTTCCCTAGATACCTATTTATATGCCATTCCTTAGACCCTCTGCTTTTAGTATCAATTAACCTAAAAAAATAACCTTTTATTTCATAGGATTAAAACAGTTAGAAGTAAAATTGGCCTTAGAGCCCATCTAATCCAGGTCTCTTATTTTACAGAGAAGACAACTGAGGTATGTAGTGACTTGCCCAAGGTCACATAGAAAGGAAGATAACCAGAATTTGAATTGGGATTCTTATATTTCAGATATGCCTTTTTCCAATTTTCATTTCCATTTTCAATATTGAAGAGCCTCCAAAATCCAAAGAAATGACTATTCAGTGGAAGAATTTAAGATATCATAAGATCATTAAGATCACTGATGTCATTAAGATGTCAATGAGGGAAACTTTTTTCTTTTTTTGGCAGCAGGATATTTCTTATTTAGGGGGGGGCTAGGCAATGGGGTTCAGTGACTTGCCCAAGGTCACACAGCTTTCGAGTGTTTTGTGTCTGAGGTTGGATTTGAGCTCAGGTCCTCCTGAGTCCAGGGCCTGTGCTCTATCCACTGTGCCACCTATCTGTCCCCAGGATATTTCTTATTATACCCATTGGATGTTCCAATATAGACTTACAAATCCAGTCTTGGTTATAATGGTGGTTGTGTGTCCATGACATTAGTGAGTAGTCGTGTCTGCCTTGGCTTCCAGGTCTGATCATGTTACCTCACAGTGACTCTCTATTACCTATAGGATCAAATTCAGAATCCTTGGTTTGACATTTAAAGTCCTTCACAGCCTCCTACCACTCCAATCTTCTTGTACTTTACTTCCTTCCCTGTACTCTATGATCTAGCTGTACTATGGTCTGTTTATTTTTCCTTACACATAACTCTCTGTCTTCCAACTCCCGACCTTTTTGCTGGCTGCCCCCCTTCCCCATGCCTGGAATGCCCCTTCTCCTCCCTTCTGTCTCATAACTTTGATAGATTCCTTCAAAGCTCAGCTCATCTGCAGGAGTCCTTTCCCTGTTCCCACAGCCACTAGTATCTTTCTTCTGAAATTATCTTCCATCTACTCCATTAAGTTTAATTTGTAATATTAACATTTTATCCATCATTTTCTTTAGTCTACATAATCAACAAAACTCTGACTTGTCATATTTGCTGAATTCTAAGATGCAAATGTTCATATACAATTAAATTTTCAATCCGTGACCTGTTTAGAGCTGCCTCTAGCATGCCCTTGGCTATATCAATATTTACCAACTTAGAAATTAAAATATCTTAATATATAAAATTAATTTTGACCTTGTGGACCTCCTGAAAGAGTCATGGGTTCCTAGACCACACTTTGGGAACCATTGCCATAGAACACTGACAGAACTACTTGAGGGCCTGGATCATATTTTTATCTTTCTTTACTTCCCTAATACTTACTACATTGAATGACACATAGTAAATGCTTTATGAATGCTTGTTGATTGACTGATTAATTGAAATTAGTCAATTATCTGGTCTTGTGTGAGAGAGACTTGTGTACTTTGGATGGATACTTCCAAGAGCAATGAAACTTACTGTGTGGGTGAAACAGGGAAACCCAACCTTTGGAAATAGATCCCAGCTTCCTGGCAGGCATTGATATACCAGATATGAAATCAGCATTCATCTTCCTGTGCCCACCCTAAAACATGTTTTGCCAACAGCCACCAGGGCTATTTTTAGGGCCAACTACAGTCATCACAAATGTTATGGCCACAGTTCCCTGATTTCAATGTTTGTGGTTAGTTAAGTAGAGTCTCATTATACTACGACTCATTTTTAACATGGATTTGGATATATTGAGGTCCAAACCACACCTTTGAAATACAGCTAGGCCTATACCAGTGGTTCTCAAGCTTTTTTGTCTCAGTATGCCTTTACACTGTTAAAAATTATTAAGGACTCTCAAGGAGGCTTTTGTCTGTGTAGGTTATATCTGTTGACTGGATTAGAATTTTAAAGGTCTTAATATTATTATGTAAATAGTTTTGAACCCCCAAACCCCTTGAAAGGATTTTAGGAATCTGCAGTGGTCCCCAGGCCACACTTTGAGAATGATTGGCCTATAGTAAAGTCCTAATATGATTCAGTAAGAGACATCATAGGATTCTGAGCTGAGAGGGACATCAGAGATCATCTAGCCCAGCCCCCTCATCATAGACAGGAGGAA
This sequence comes from Vombatus ursinus, assembly GCF_900497805.2. NCBI lineage: Eukaryota > Metazoa > Chordata > Mammalia > Diprotodontia > Vombatidae > Vombatus > Vombatus ursinus. The sequence continues at coordinate 14,586,089 of NW_020954610.1, read as the reverse complement.
ACCAAGAAGTACAGAAACTTGTCCAAGGTCACATAGATAATAAATGACAGGACCAGAATCTGGATATATTTGGCCTCCAAATTCACACTGCCTCTCAGTGTTGGCCCTGCTCCCACCCCTACTCCATCGTCCACCACCAGAGCGTCAATATTAAGAGTAAACATAGTTCTTCCATAGAAACACAAAATAGCTGAGGAAAGCTGTATATGAAATTCCCAAGACTTCTCTCTTTATGCCACCAGATTGGCTCAGTATTTTAGAACCTATAGTCCTCTGAAATTGAGGATTGGAGGAGTTTGAGAAAGAAAAGGAAAGAAGGAAGAAGAGGGAAAGGTAGAGGAAGGAAAGAGAAAGGAAGCAGGAAAGAAAGAAGGGAAGAAAGAGAAAAAGAACATGTATTAAGTGCTTATTATATATGTAAAGCACTGTGCTATGTTACAGGGATAAAAATAGAAGAGCAAGGTAGTCTCTCTTCTCAGGGATATTATATTCTAATAAGAAGGGCAGGGAGAGTGGAGGAGAGAGAAGGTTTCAGTCACAAGTCAGATGTAGAGACTCCCTAGCCTTTAGGTACAGTGTCAAAGCAGATTTGGAAAGGTGAATGAATAGACTTCTTGAACTTTTCAGTGAAATATTTTAGAGACAAAGCCATCACGTTTGGGAATAGCAGAATACATACAGCTTTTTTTCAATGTACACACCTCTGTTGAACAGTATGCCCTTTCAAACCACCCTAGAAGTATATAGTGCCATTCTGAGATGGCCAGATTTTCTCTGACTTTATTTTATTTAGTAACCAACCTTGATGTGGGTCAGTATACCAATGGAAAGTCTGAAAATAAACTTTTTTTTAAAGTTTTATTGATTTGTTTTTCCATTACAAATATTTACAATTACACACACACATACACACACACACCCTATTCCTGTGAGGTCTTTTGTAACAAAGTGAAATAATTAAACAAAACTAGTAACATAGTGACCTTATGTAAAATAAATGCAACATCCCACATCTGTTGCTCTGCACCTCTATATTAAAGTTTGGTTTTTTTAAATTAAGAAAAATTTATTCTCTATTTTCTACTTCTCACTCCATTGGGGAAAAGGAGAAAAGAAAAAAGATGTTTATTAAAAATATGCATAGTTAAGCAAAACAAATTCCCTCTTTGGCCGTATACATATGCACACACACACACATGTATGTTATTCTACACCCTAAATCCATCACTTCTGTTTCAGGAAATGGATAGCATGTTTCATCGCTGATCTTCCACAATCAAAGATAAACATTGTATTGATCAAAGTTCTTACAGATTTCCAAGTTACTTGTCTTTCCAGTTTCTTTATTGTGTAAATTGTTTTCTTAGTTTTGATTATTTCTGTCTCTATCAGTTTGTAAAAATCCTCAATTTTTACAGTATTGATGTCATAGTATACTAATGGTTCTTCTGATTCTTCTCCCTTCTGCATCAGTTCATGCAAATCTTTACATGTCTTTGGAATCATCTATTTCCTCATTTCTTGCAAAATTTTAGTACTCCGTCACATTTTTATAACACAGCTTATTTATCCCCTCCTCAACTGAGGGGCATCCCTTTAAGTGTCCAGTTTTTTGCCACCACAAAAAGAGCTGCTATAAATGTTCGTTTATATAGGACTTTTTCCTCTTCCTTTCACCTCTCTAGATTTCACAGTGGTATTATAGGATCAATGGGCAATGTTTGGTAACATTTTGCACACAGTCCAGTGACCTCTAATTAAGCATCTGGGTAGAATTCCTCTAGAAGTCCAGTGGAATATTTGATTGTTACATGCCTAGAAAGAGCAGAATGAGAATTTGATAAGCACTAAACATGACAGCCAAATTTATCCAACTTTATGTAGGCTGATGAATACTGAGACAAGCCAGTGGATATCCCTAGCAATTTAGAGAAATTCACTTGGGTTTTGGACTCATTTTGAATAGACTGCATTACCTAGATCTTCCTTGCTCAGGCCATTTCTGTTATCCTGATTCTAAGTTCTATCATATCTTTCTCAAAAAGTCAAAAGTTAAATCTTTTCTCTACCTCCTCCCACCAGCCTAATTTTGTTTACTGTACTCTTCCTCCTCCCTCATTAAATCAAACTGAAAATGGCCTGACAGTATTGATTTAACAGCAGCACAACAGTTCCCCAAGGTTAATTGGGCATTTGACAGACCCTTCAGAAAAAGGCACTGAAGCCTCTGACTTCCTGGTTCTCATCCTGGCTCCTATGTTTATTTAGTTATGTAAGTGTGGGTAGGTCATGGAATTTCTCTATGCCTTAGTTTCCTCATCTGCACAATGAGGATACCTGCACTGTTTACCTCACAGGGTTATTTTGAAGAAAGCTCTTTGTTAATCTCCACCATGTTTCACTGATGTGAGTCGTGATCATTAATACAGAAAAACTTTGTCCAAAAAGAGGTGAAAATTTGTCCCAAGTTGGAATTCCAACCCAGATTGTCTAATAGAAGCAGCTGGTAGTGCAATGGATCAAATCCTAGCCCTAAGCTCAAATCCAACCTCAGACACTTACTAGCTGTTTGCCCCCAGGCAAGTCACAACCTTTACCTCAATTTCCTTAACTATAAAATAGGATTCATAATAGCACCTACCTCTCAGGGTTATGAGGATCCAATGAAATAATAATCATAAAGCACTTAGCACAGGGCCTGGCACATAGTAAGTGCTATATAAATGTTAGTTATTAGGTTAAGGAATCACAGTAGCTAGCATGAGTATAGCCCAAAGCTGTATTTCATTTGACTCTCACAATAACTCTGTGAGGTACATGCTATTATGATCGCCATTTTATAAATGAGGAAACTGGAGCAGACAGAGGTTAAGTGACTTGAGCAGGGTTATTCAAACTAGTAAGTACCAGAGGAAGGATTTGAACCCAGGTCTTGCTAACTCCAAGCCTAGCACTCAGACTCCCTAGGCCATTGGCTCATTGTGTTGTGAAACCTTTATATTTGTTCTTTATTGTTTCCCACATATTAATCATGTCTCCCCAACTTGCTTGTAAATTTCTTAAAACTAATGTTCCTTTCTGGGGCTTGAGCACTTTCCTAATCAGTAGGTATTTAGGATTTTCTGTTTGTTTTATTAAGGAATACACAGACCACAAGCCAGCAGATGAGAATCTGTAAGACTTTTTTCCCTTTGGATTGTCAGTGGAAATATTTGTAAAATTTTTTTTTACTTCCGAAGTCAGTTTTATTACATTTAATGGCTTTGAAAACTTCAAAATGATATATAAATGCTAGCAAATGTGGTGATGATGATGAAGAAGCAGGAGGAAGAGGAGGAGAGGGAGGAGGAGGAAGAAGAGAGCTAAGTACTTTGGTTCCAATTTTATATATTTGGGAAATGAGGCACACTGAGGTGAATACTACCCAGACTATCTCAGATACTTTTGGGAAACTCCTTATTCCTAAAACAGTGATCTTATTATTACCCTACCACCCTTATAGTGATGAAATTCTAGCTGTATACTTCAGGTAAAAGCCACATTTGTATATAACCCTACTTCCAGCATGTCCAGTTTCAAAAGCACTGACTTTAGAACAGTCAGAAAGGACTCTCTATTATTTGGATATTAGCTGGAGAAAGCCTTGTTGCTGCATAAGTAGACTAAGAAGGCGTATGTTGATATGGAGGACTTGTGGATTGAGTGTCTCCTTCATATTTGTGATTAATTTTTGATTTGGTACAAATGGCATAGAAGGCAATTCTTCTTGGTTTATGTGAGAATATCAAGGAGTAGCAAAAGCATGCTACGCTGAGCGATGATGTGGTTTAATGAGGAACTGTTGAACTCTGATTTTAGGGACTGAGCAAACTCTTGTGGAGTAGTCAACAACAGTTCTTAAATGCCTGCTACACATTTAGCCCTGTACTGGGTGCTGGAGTAGGAATTATCCAATGGCAATTCAAATTATGTTACTGTGTGATTTCTTCAACATAGAAGACCTTCCCCCACCCCCACCTCCACTGAGGTGGATGCCAATGTCTTCATGACTTAGCAGATAATTCCTAGGTGACTGAGTTACATAGAGATGAAATGGTTTGTTCAATGGTCAAACAGTAAGTATTAAGCTAGATATGAATACCAATTTTCCTGTTTCCATGTCCAGAACCCTAACTAGTATGCCTTGGTGTATTACATCATCGGATCATAAGATCTATACCTGGAAGAGACCATCTATTTCAACCCCCTTGTATTATAGGGGTTAAGTGACTTGCCCAAAGTCACACAGCTTGTAAGTGTCTTGAGGCTCAATTTGGACTCAGATCTTCTTGACTCTAAGGCCAGTCTTCTATCCACTGAACATAGTAAGCTATTTTCATATTTATTAATTTCTCATTAATGGATAGAATGCTGTTCTCAGAGTCAAGAAGACCTGCATTCAGGTCCTTTCTCTGGTAATACCAGCTATGTAACCCTTGGCAAGTCACTTAATCTGTCCATATTCTAGTAAGAAGTTCTCAAAGAGTGGTCTGGGACCTCAGGGGGTCCCTAAGACCATTTAGGAGGGCCACAAGGTCAAAATTAATCTTATGTACTTAAACACTTTAATTTCTGAATTGGTAAATATTGATAGATATAGCCAAGGGCATGCTGGAGGCAGCTTTAACCAGCTCACTGATTGTTAAATTTTCAATGTGAGCCTTAGAAATGAGCATGTTTACAATCTTGTAGCTGGGGCTAAAACCCTAGTTTCTTGACCCTCAGACCAGACTGTTTTCACTCTCACCAATTTGTAATTCTTAAAGTTCTTTCCAAAGCTATACCGTCCCTTTGATCTCTCTCTCTCTTTCTCTCTCTTTCCCCCCCCCTTCCTGATTACTTCCAGAAGAACATAGTTAAAAATGTGACAAGCACAACTTTTCATAAGATCATAGATTTAGAGCTGGAAGGATTCCTGGACATTATCTCATTGTACAGATGAGGAAAGAGACCATGAGAATTGAAGTGGCTTCCTCATGATCACGCAGGTAATAAGCCATGGAATGAGGAAACTGAACTCATGTCTATTGACTCCTATCCAGTGCCCTCCCACAGCACCACACATCTGGTGCAAGAATTTGTCCCCCAATGATTAACATTTAGCCATTCATATGTTTGTTCCCCATTTGTAAAGTGCCACTTGGACATCATAAGGTTTTTTTCATTATAATCATGTCCAAAATACTGCAGCTGAGTCATTTGTTTCTTTTGATCCCAAGTGGATTCTCCCCATTTTACACATTGCACACCTCAGAAAAATTTTGTAAGATGCTGGTGAGATCCTCTGCTTTTCAGGAATTCATTCCTTCTATATCATGATGAAACTTCCAAAGAGAGCCAGCAGAGCCCATGTGGGTGCCTGAAAGCAAATACATCAACACAGACAAGCCCATGCCACTGCCTCTCTATCTAGACCCCTTCCTTTGAGGGTAAGCATCACTTTTAACTCCTCAGTATTAGTGCAGCTTTTGTGAAATGTTGTTACAGAAACTAGGGTCCTGGATCAAAAAGAGAAAAATTACCATTGGCAGCAGAGCTGGGAAATGATAATAGTGTCTGAGCCTCATCTCCTTCCTCTATAGATGAGGGGCTGCACACCTTACTGCTTCATACCCATGCTCTGATTAATGCTGTAAGGGAGAGGATATAGAGGCTAACTTGGATCTAATGTGGCATTGAAGGTGGAGTGTGGCATATAAATAAAGGAACCAGTTCAGTACACTTTAGTTACAACTTCAACAAGCCTTGGGACAGCCCTCAGGAAATGAGGGTTGCTATTTGGCTTGGATCCCTGCCATCTCCCACTCCCACCCACCTCCTCTATGTGGCTTGATTCACTGTCCTGGCCTGTTTCTCTCTGTGTCTGTCTGTCTGTTTCTCTCTCTCTCTCTCTCTCTCTCTCACACACACACACACACACACACACACACACACACACACACACACACAAACACTCTGAAATAGGCATGCCCCAGACTGACTGTGTTTTTTTAAGTCTGACATTACTGCCACTGCTCCCCAGACTGGATAACCCCAGGGTGGGGTTAGCTGTATTTTTAACCTGACACCCTTATTCTACTGATTTGCTTGTATTTGGTTTCTCTGGGCATATTCCCCATTCCCAGAAAAAAAACCTGACTTGTAGCTCTCCTTCAATTCAGTCTCCTGCCCATGTTTCTTTGTAGGGATTGTTTTGTGTTCCTGGAAGGCGCTCCCTACTCACCTCTGCTTTTTTAGTATCTCCAGCTTCCTTTAAACCTCAACTTATTTACTAGAAAAAAGCAAGCCTTTCCAGATCTTGGTAGTTGTGAGTTATCTCTATCTCCTCAAAATGCCATTGTTATATGTACTGTTGTATATTTTAGCATACTAGCTGTTTGAAGGTAGGGACTATTTGGGTATTTTGTTTTTGTTTTGTCTTTTTTTTTTTTTAATCTTTAACTTCCAAGAACCTGAAGGGCAGCTAGGTGGCACAGTGGATAAAGCAATGGCCCTGGAGTCAGGAGATCACGCGTTCAAATCAGGCCTCAGACACTTGCTAGTTGTGTAACTCTGGGCAAGTCATTTAATTGCCTCCAAAAATTTGCCTCCAAATTTTTGCCAATTGTCTCCAAAAATAAATAAATAAATTCCAAGAACCTGTTTAGAAGCATGATGTAATAGAAAGAAAGGTGGATTTGTTGCGGTCTGAGAGGTTGAGACCCCTCAAAGACTGGAGCACAGGACAGGGTCATCTGAAATGAATTCACAAGCATTCTTTAAGTCAAGGTGGCAAAGATTTATTCTTACACTTTTTAGTGGGCAAAGATTCTTAAGGAACCTGCAAGAGACTGAGGATGGAGCTAGGGTTTATATGGAAAAGGGCATGGGAAAGGAATGCCAGAGGTACTGATTAGGTAATCCAAAGGTGTAGGTGTCTTTGGAAGCTGTGGATAGGAAAGTACAGGGAGTATACCAGACAGGGAGGGAGATGACAGAGGCATGGATCTTGGGAGTCTGGCAGGACGAAGAGTCCTTGGGCCAGCCAAAGACAAAACTCCTTGGGCTGGGCAGGGCACCCCTCTCTCTCTGTCTTGATGAAAGAACGTTCTGCAACAAGGGAAAATTTTCTCACAAGACACGAACTTACTAGGGAATTGGGAGGCTTCCAGAGACTTGATCTGATGGCAGGGGCCTGAGCAGCCCAGCACTCTCTCACCCAGCTTTGTGTGGCTGCACCAGGGAGAGAGATAAGGGTCTTGCTGGGGCCCACGCATGAGTAATTGCTAGGCACAGTGTCCTTGAGCTGGGGAGTGATTGTCAGAGACAGTGTTTCTGAAACTAGGGAGAAATCAGGGTCCAAGTACAAACACAAGTACCCAAGCACAAGCACCCAAGCACCCCATCAACTTTAGTATGAAGGAGACCTCAGTTCAAGTCTTGCCCTTGACATTCTATTTGTGTGACCCTGGGCTAGTCACTTAAACATCTCACTGCCCCTAGACAATTCTCAAAGACTTGCAGAGAAGGAACTCATCTTTGTTAGCAGAAGATGCTCACAGAGAACTCCCTACAGCAATTAAATCACAAGAAATAGTCACCATAGCTTTCAGTGTGCAACTGAACTGACATTATTATAAAAAGTCAAGAAATAAAGGGGCAATTGGAATGTTCAAATTAGGCTGACTCAAGGGAAGCAAGAGTTCTTCTTAGCAGACCTTTAGGGGGAGGCAGGATGAGTGTTAAGATTCCACATCCATATTTTTAAAAAAATCCCTAATCAATCAACAGGAATATATTAAGCATTTGCTAGGTGTAAGAACTAAGAGTGTGTGTGAGCGCTCTCACATGCAGGTAGGATAGAGCAGACACTGAGGTGATACAAAGAGAGGCAAAAACTGTACAGGTAACAAATACCTCATAATCGCCCATTGGATTGAATCAGATTGGACTGGATAATTATTATTATTATTATTATATTGTCATTATTATACTTAATCTCCACTATTAGATTATAAGCTACTGAAAGGTAGGCAGTGCCCTCTTTGTATTGATATCCAGCACATTGCTTTGCATGGAATTGTTAATTAATGTTAATAAAATTGAATTTGCCCCACCGTCCCCCAGGGCAAGAACAGAAATACTTTCTTGAAGCTCCAAAATATTATCAGTTCAGAAATGAATTTTCTTTAAGAAGTTCAGTAACATTAATAATGGACAATTTTATCAGGTGATAGACTTTGTGATAGGGAGATTTGGGGCATGCAAATAAAAATTGCAAAAATTATCACTTAAAAAATGAATTTTGGTAGAAAATGTGATTTTTACTACCTCAGTTATTGTTTAAGTATCATGGAATCTGCTTTTTGTCTGCTATTCAGACCTATTAATTTAGGTGAGAGGGTAAGTAGAGTGGGACAACCACTGCATGCTTCCCTGATGACCCAGATCTGTTTTTACTCAAAGCAAAGAAAATTATTTATGACAGGATAGACAGTATAGACAATCTGAGCAAGAGTACAGACTCTTTGAAGATGTGGAAGCCCTACTTTATCAGGACCTGTAAGAGATTCAGTCTGACTCAATGAAAACCAGGTTAAGCAATGGAAATTCCGTGAATTGAAAAAACATGGTGCCCTCAGAGGTACTATCACTATGATCTTTGTAAGGATGATGAGTGTTGGGGGAGGGACATTTTGAAACTGATTTAAAGATTAGTGAGCAGATTTCCGGCATGATCTTGGACATTTCATAGAATCAAAAAGTATAAGCTGGAAGGAATTTTAGAGATAGTGCCATAGGTTCCCAAAGTGGGTGATACTGCCCCCTGGGGGGCATTGGAACAATGGGGGGACTGTAGTAGTTTGAAAAGACACAAATTTCAAAAAACAAAATAAAACCAAAAAAAGGGGGTTAAAGAAAGTAGATTTCCAGGGGGGCACTGAATAATTTTTTTTTAAAAGGTGACGAGTAAGCCAAAGAAGTTTGGCAACCTCTATTAGTGCAACATCATTATTTTATAGATAAAGAAATTGAAGGACAGGGTGATAAAATGACTTGCTTAAAGTCATACAAAACTAGTAAATGGCAAACCTGGGACTGGATAGAGAAATGCAAATTAAAATACCTCTGGGATACCACCTATCAGATTGGCTAACATGATGGAAAAGAAAAAATGACAAATGCTAGAGGAGATGTGGAAAAATAGGGACACTAATGCACCATTGGTGAAGTTGTGAACTGATCCAACCATTCTAGAGAGTAATTTGAAACTATGCCCAAAGGTCTATAAAACTAAGCATATCCTTTGACCCAGCAATACCACCAGTAGTAGGTCTGTATCCCAAAGAAATTTTTTTTTTTAGGCAATTGGGGTTAAGCGACTTTCCCAGGTTCACACAGCTAGTAAGTATCAAGTGTTTGCTCTGAGGTCAGATTTGAACTCAGGTCCTCCTGACTTCAGGGCCGGTGCTTTATCCACTACGCCATCTAGCTGACCTTCAAAGAAATTTTTGTAAGAAGAAAAATGTCCACATATACAAAAATATTTATATCAGCTTTTTCTGTGGTGGCAAAGAATTGGAAACTGAAGGGATTCTCATCAGTTGGGGGATGGCTTACAAGTTGAGGTATATGGCTGTGTTAAAATACTATTGTACTACAAGAAATGATGAAAGAGATAGTTTCATAAAAACCTGGGAAGACTTATTTGAGCTGATATAAAGTGAAGTGAGCAGAATCAGGAGAACATCATATATAGTAACAACAGCATTGTTTGATTATCAACTGTCAAAAACTTAGCTCTTCTGATTAATATATTAATCCAAGATAATTCCAAAAGACTCATGATGAAAAATGCTATCCACTTCCAAAAAAAGAACTGATTAACTCTGAGTGCAGGTTAAAGCTTATTTTCTTTTACTTCCTTTATTTCTCTTGTGTTTTTTTTTCATATGGCTAATGTGAAAATATATTTTGTATGACTTCATATATATAATGTGTATTTCTTGCCTTCTCAATGGGTGGGGTAGGGGAAGGGAGAAAGAATTTGGAACTAAAAATTAACAAGAACAAAAAAAATAGGACTACAATCTACCTCTCCTAAAGTCTAGTCTTCAGTCTACAAATGACACCTCATGTAGTTTGACCCAGGTGACTCCTAAGGGCCTAACTCTAGTGTTCTATGATCAAATGGTCTAGGTGAAGAAAATCCTCTGTAAGGCCCCAGATTTCTATAGTCCTGTGGGCACATCCACATCTGTGATCTCTTGGATTTCTCTACAGGCAAAGCCAACAACAATGTGCGGTGGGATGAGGACTCCGTGGAGTACATGCCTGCCAACCCTGTCAGGATCGCCTTTGTCTTGGTGGTACATGGCCGGGCATCTCGGCAGCTCCAACGCATGTTTAAGGCTATTTACCATAAGGACCATTTTTATTATATTCATGTTGACAAGGTAATATATCACCTGTTACAAATTTTCTGTTTCACCCTCTGCCAATCTGTTTCTGACACCCTATCATATACCTTTTCCTCTCATCAAGAAGGTTGCCCGTAGAAAAGCCACTCTCCTTTCTCCATCTGTAACATTTGACCTATAACATACACCCTATTAAATATTAGGAGAGGGGAATATTTAAAATGTGCTTTGCTTTATTTATATGCTTCTTTGTCTCAAGTTTTGTGGAAATATCTAGCTAAGTCAGTCATGTGCATCTGAGCTTGTATTATTCTAAGAAGTCAAGAAATAAAAGGAGTGGTTGGAATGTTCAAATTGACCTGCTCTGAGGGTACCTGCTTCTTAGCAGACCTTTAGGAGGAGCCAGGAAGGCTGGTAAGACTCCACACTCCAGGAGATCTATCATATATTTATTGACAAAATTTCCAGATTTCATTCTAAATTCTCTCTACCTTAGGGCCTATTTACAGTTTAACATCATTAAGGACTCCAAGCTGGAATTCATTGATTGGAAAAATCAGGTTTTTTGGAAGTCCAATGTGCTAAAAGGAAATGGAAGACACGAAAGTTATGTCAATGTATTTTACTCGCTGCTGAATGGTTCTTTTTGTCTTCTTGGAAAAGAGGTCCAATTATCTGCATCGACAAGTGCTCCAGTTTGCTGGCCAGTACCAAAATGTGCGTGTGACCTCCTGGAGAATGGCTACCATCTGGGGAGGTGCCAGTCTTTTGTCCACCTACCTCCAGAGCATGAGGGACTTAACAGAGATGACAGATTGGCCATGGGACTTCTTCATTAATCTCAGTGCTGCTGACTATCCCATCAGGTATGTTTATGGATGGATGGATGGATGAGATAGATAAGTAGATTGATGGAAGGATGGATGGATAGGTAGGTGGCTCTGCCCAAGGTGCAGGCCAGTCTAGTGTCGTGGTTTCTCTCCATCTCTCTCCCTTTTTTTTCCTCCCTCCCCCTTCTATGGTGTCTCTCTCTCTTTCTCTTTCTCTCTCCTGTTCTTCCTTTTCTTCCTTTCCCTCCCTTGTTTTGTTTTGCTAATTAAGAGAACAAAAGCTAGTTATCCTTGTTCCGCTAAAGACTTTCTCTCAAAGTAAGGTGCTTGGTGTTATCTTTAGTTTTCATTGGATAATCTCTGAAGCAGAAGTAGAACCCTTCAGATGAGACTAAAACAAAAATCAATCATACTATGGCATGTAACTTCTTATTTTGGAAGTGGAAGATTGATGTAAGTATCACAGTTATACATATACAATTTCAATGCCAGGTACTTCTATAGCACCTGTCCCATTTACTCTCTTTCAAGAAGGGTCATACCAAATCCTACTCAGATCTATGAGAATTTCTTTTTTAAAAATCTATGTTTCATGAAACATTCCTTTTCTTTTTCTTCCCAATCTCCCCCAAACCTCATCAGCAAGACTTCTATGACTTCTAAGATTTCACATTTAGTTCCCAGCATTACCTACATATATTTTCTTTGTCCTGTGAGTTAGAACTTACTGGACCACAGACTTCCATAGTGATGCTATTGCCTTTGAAAGTTTTTTTTTAATTTGGGGCTAAGCCCTACCCATTGGTGAGGTTTTCTCTTCTGTATCAAAGTAGATTATCCCTTTTAAAATAACAGAAAAATTCAGTGGGAAACATTTTAAAAGGAAATTTCCCATCAATAGAACTTTTGCTTTTGACTCTTCTTTCCTGATTTGTCAGAAAAAGTTAAAAGGAGAAATGCACTGTTCTGTTCTGGTCTGGTGAGAGGAAAGGGGAAATCCGTTCTTATTTATCAAGATATGATTTGAGTATAACCAAATTTGAGAGCAATGTTTCAAAGAAATATAGATACAGGGATGATAGGAGTTTTTTTTTTGAGTATGTACATGTTTAAAGCAAGAAGTTATAACTCTCACTATGTATTCTTCTATGTATCCCTGGGCTTTTGTTTCCTTGGTATTTCTTCCAATTCTGTTACCTTCCAAAGGGGGCCTGTAGCTGAAGAGTCAGCCAGCCAGCCAGCCAGCCAGCATTTATTTATTTATATATTATCTATCTATTTATTTATTTATTTGCCTATTTATTTATTAATGTGTCAGGATTTATGATAAATGCTGGGTATACAGAGAAAGCCAAAGGATAATCCCTGCCCTCATGGAGCTCACAATCTAATAGGAGAGACATGTAAACAACTGTGTACAATCTATAGACAGGGTAAGTTGTCTATATTCAATAGATCACTATAATCTACTCTACTACTGTACTACTGTCTCTACTATAATCTGTCTATAACCAACAGAGGGAAGGAACTAGAACTAAGAGGGATCAGGAAAGGCTTCTTGTAGAAGGTGGGATTTTAGCTGAGACTTGAAGGAAGCCGGTAAGCACAGATGAGGAGGGATAGCATTCTGGGCATGAAGGACAGTCAGAGAAAATACCCAGAGTTGAGAGATGGAGCGTCTTTTTCATGTATCAACCAGGAGGTCAGTGAAGAGTGTGTGATATGGTAGGTAATAAAGTGTAAGAAAACTGGTTTGTTTGTTTTTTTTAAATCACATTCATCTTGTATTTGGGAGTGGATTGCCCTGATCTGTCAGGCAGCCTCATGTTGTATATAATTGGGGTCTAAAACATTAATGGTAGACTAGAAGGAAAGGAACGCTATCAGTATATCATAAAGTGAACATTTAAAAAAAAAATTGTTACCTGATACTTATTTGTAAGACTGACTTTAGGCCCCTCTCTTTCCCCCTCCCCCTTTTAGGTACTGAGTCCAAAAATATCCAAAATAGAGACCTAAATTAGCCCTAAAGGGTAGCTGCTGTAGGCCTGGGCTCTCTCAATCAATCAGGAAGAATTGTATAAGTACTTATTATTCATTAAGTACTGTGCTAGACTCTGGAGATGCAAAGACAAAAATGAAATGTCCCTCCCCTCAAGAAGCTTACTTCTATTCCAGGAAGCAAAATAGCAATTTAAGAAGGAGGAGCCTACAAAAGGAACTAATACACGACCATGATTAAAGAATGTTACAGTTAAGGAACTTGGGAAGAGTGAAACTGTGTGTAGGGAAGTAGAGAAAATGCCCAGTGGTTCCCTCTGTCCCTGTAATCCTGCTAGCTTAGTCCTGAGCTGCTGGTCAGGGAAATGGCATTCATGGTTCCCAAGTTCAGCCTTTTAATCTAGCTCACCTTTTCCCTCTCCTTAGGAGGATGAGAACATGCCCCAGTCCCCATTCTGAGCCTCAGAGTCCACACATATGGTACAGAGAAGTCTAGGGGAGCCAGTGGATGATAGAGGGCAGATAAGAATTCCAGTTCCAAAAACTAGGCCAAAGACTTATTGGGAATAGACACCTGGCCTCTGAGTCAGGCCTAATCCACCTTCGACTAATGGGGTCAGGCAGGCTATCCAAGGCCACCCCATGTTGATTTCCTGAGCTAAAGTTGTAAAATGTGGACAATTAGTGGGGAAAGGAGCACATCGACTTAGATGTGGGGAGAGGAGCATGTGGGTAGATGCTTTCCCACTGGCTCTCTTGAAATTATGTCTGAGGACTCTGCAGTAGGCCTTTGGTTTGAAGCTTCACATGGTCCTGTTCCTATGTGATACCCAATTACAGAATGAGTATAAACTCGCCCTGGGTAGAGATGACACTTATAGAAGCTCTTTCATTGTGCCTAATAATTCTCCAAGTCTTTCCAAGCTTCTCAGAGCAGACAAACCCTGAAAACGAGGCCACAGTGTTCTAAAAAATCAGGAAAGAGAGCAGCCTACCCACTGTCTTCCCTTCTCTTTCTGTCTTTGTCTTTATTTGTCTCTCTCTCTCTCTGCTTCTCATTGTCTCTTTTCTACCTTACTTTGCATGTCTCTCTTGGGATCTCTCTTAGTTTTTTTCTCTATTTCTTTGTCTCATCATACTTCTCCCACCGTCTCCATTTCTTCTCTCTGTCTCATTGTCCCATTTGTCTGCTGTCTCTTTCCATCCTACTCTGTCTCTGCCATTCCTGTTCCTCTTCAGTCCCCTGCCCCCAGTCCCAGATGGTCCATTACCACTCCTAGGTTTGCCAGCTTCCAGGCCAGAGGCAGTTTATCCATCATGTGCCACTGGTTCATTTTGCAATTGATTTCATTAAGTTTCTCTGCATAGGAACATATGAATTTTGCACATGAATAGTTTTTATCCTGGGTGACTTTATGTTACACTTTCACTTCCCATCTGCCACTCCATCTGTGCCACCCTAACCACTACTTCTCCCATGCTAGAAGGGATGAGCCAAATTCAGGAGGTGGGGATGATGCGATTGACAGAGCCTGGGGTGCCCAACTCCTTCAACTCTGACCTTCCTGAGTGGAATAGAGAGTACTGGGAGCCTGCTGGAGTAAAGATGACCAGGGTCAGTCCAGCAGGGCAATTATGTGTTATTTTCCATAGGACTCTGGATCCTTTCCCTGCCTGTCTTGCTTGGGGGTCCTAGATCAAGGAAGGATGGGAAACTGTTTTTACTGTTTCTCTACTTAGGATCATATTAATTTTGTTTATCTATCATTACATGCTATAGGGTTCAGAATTAGAGGGGTGGTTGTTTACTGTCAGACTCTGCTCTGGTCCTATCCATTTCAGAAAGCACATCGATAATTGGTGGAAATGGAAAGGTAGACATAGGAGGTCACCCAGTGAAGGGTGACCAAAAGGGCGAGAAATCAAAACTCCCAACTGAGATGTTTGTTTCAGCCAAGTCGCTGAGCACTTCTCCAGTGCTGCTACTTCTCCTCAGGCTTGGGCACCACATGGATGGTGGCAGCATCTTACAGGTACAGGATCTCAGTCCCCAAACGTAAGGTGGGCTGCCTGACATTGTCTGTCTAAAATGATGAATTGTCCAAATGGGGAAAGACTGTTAATTGTGGTCCATGGAAGACTATTCCACACAGGGGTTAGTGGAATGAACTGAGGAGGTTTAGACTGTAGAAAATCATAGAGAGCTAGCACCTGAGATGATAGATTCAGGATCTCAAAAATTTTTGACAGGTCAGAATATCTGACCAAAACCAAAGAGATAAGATTTAATTTGTATAAATATGAGGTCCTTGTAATGACATTGAAAAAGTTGGCTTTATAAGTGTGTGACGTGGAAGACGTGGTTAGACTGGGGGTTTGAGTGGACTACAAGTTTAGTATGAATCAACATTATGCAGCCCAAAGAGCTAATACAACTGAGTCATGGCCTCCAGGAGTAAGATGATTGTCCACAGTGTTCAGACCACACCTGGGGTATTGTGTTCAGTTCTGAGTATCCCATTTTAGCAAAAGCATTGAAAAGCTAGAGAGCATACAGGGAAGGGCAGTTAGGACAGTAAAAGCCTCAAGTTCATTATGTATGAGGATTAATTGAAGGGTCTGGAGGTGTTTGGCCTGAGGAGAATAGATTCTGTGCTGGGTAAGGAGGGAGTTAGTGTAGAGCATAATGCCTCTCTTCAGAATCTGATGGCCATTCATATAGATGAGGGATCTGATTTGTTCTTCTTACTTCCAAGAAGTAAAACTAGGAGCAGTATGTAGAAGTTGCAGTGAGGCATATTAATAATAATAATAATAATAACTAACACTTCCATAATGAATACTATGTGCCAGGCACTCTGCTAAGTGCTTTACAATTATCATCTCATTTGATCCTCCCAAAGACCCTAGGAGGTAGGTACTATTATTATCCCTATTTTAAAGTTGAAGAAACTGAGATCAACAGAGGTTAAGTAACTTACCCAGGGTCACAGAGTCAGTAAATGTCTGAGATCAGATTTGAACTCTAGTGTTCCTAACTCTATTCCCAGGGCTCTATATTCTGTACCACCTGACTGCCTCAGAGAGCAGAGTAATGTAAGAAAACATTTCCCCACACTTAAAGCTATTCCTAAATTGAATGGGCTGCTTTGGAGAAGTGGTATTTATTTTTGACACAGCTAGAGAATACAGTCTATAGACTGCTGGACTTGGAAGCTGGAAGATAAAGGTTCTAATCCTGCCCCAGACACTTACTTAGAACAAACCACTTAAATTCTCTCAGCCTCAGTTTCCTAATCTCTAAAACGGAGATAATAGTACCTACATCCCAGGGCTATTTTGAGGATCAAATGAGATTATATATACAAAGCACTTTATAAACTCTAAAGTGCTATATAAATACTAGCTATCATCATCATCATCATTACCACTACCATCATCACTAGAGATATTTAATCAGGGATGGTGACCAATTGTTTTGCATGGAGGGATTAGATTCAATGTCTTATGTCTTCTGCTTTATTTGTATTCCCCAACAATGTCTAGTATGTATGTATATATGTATTATATGTATGTATGTATGTATGTACATACTCACCACATAGTGAGAACCAACGTGGTATTATCGAATGGCTAACTCAAAGCAACCTGCCATAGGTGTAAGACACTGGTCCTATACACTTGTTCTAAAGGCCTGGCCTCAGTGATCAGAGCTACATTCCTGGAACTAGATTTCTAGTTGGTCCTGACTGACAGGGATTTGTTTAGGATTTGGGAAGAAGAAAGGCCCTATACCTGAGGTTACCTGGGGATTCCATGTTTCAAGGCAAATATTTCTTCAATTCTTCCTTGCACCCTTGACAGAATCTTCTAAGAGTGATAATAGAATCTACTCTTATGGAACTGTCATGGAGAATAGGTGTTGAACACGGAGGTAGGGTAAAAATTTAAAGAGCCAATAAGAAGCCCAAACCTTTCAACCAGCTGGAACCCTAGCTCTGAGGATTGAGTCCTCAGCAAAGAATGAATGGTTCTTTACCCTGAGACCTTTGGCCCAGGAATCTCTATCTCCATCCAGTTAGACAGAAACAAGAACTTTCACATACCAGGAAGATGGTTTCACTCTGAAACTGACAGCATAGCTGAAGGGTTTACTCCAGATCCATCCTAGTGAGGACTCTTTCCCTCTCTGAACCTCCGGACTGTAGCATGTGCTCTTGGCAAGCCTTGTACATAGCAATCTGTCCCGTTTTGGGCAATTTATCATCTTAGACAGACAATGTCAGGCAGCCAACCATATGTTTAGGGACAGAGATAACCATACCCACAAGATGCCACTACTGTCCACGTGGCATGCTGAGCAAAAGGAGGGGTGATAAAGTTGGGGAAGTGATAAGTAATGTAAGTGATAAGCAATGCTCACTTCAGTGGCACATATACTAAAATTGTAATGATACAGAGAAGATTAGCATGGCTCCTGTGCAAGTATGACAAATATGACAAATAAATATGACAAGTATGACAAATAAATTCATAAAGCATTCCATATGGAGCAGCTAGATGGCACAGTAGAGTGCTGAGCCTAGAGTCAGGAAAACCTGAATTCAAATCTGGCCTCAGACACTCACTAGTTGTGTGACCCTGAGCAACTCATTAACTTTGTTTGCCTTCGTCTCCTCATCTATAAAATGAGTTGGAGAAGGAAATGGCAAACCACTCCAGTCTCTTTGCCAAGATAACTCCAAATGGGGTCACAAAGTAGTTGGACATGAATGACAATGACTCAACAACAACAACAATGACAAGTAGGAGTTAATAGCACACAAAGTTTGGGAGTCAAGTTAGAGCTTGAAAGCATCTTTGAGGCCATTGAGTACAAACCCCTAATTCTACAAATGAAGAAAGCAAGGCCTAAAGTCACACAGCTAGTAAATATCAGAGGGGGTATTTGAACCCAAATCTTTCTGACTCCAAGTCAGGACCCTATACACTATACCACACTACCTTTCAAATAGTAATGGAAATGTGTCAATTTCCTTGTTTCCTTTCCTTGTACTTTCAGTGTTATAAGATTATTTTTTTAAACTATATTAATTAATTTATTTCTAGTTTTTAATTTTCGCTTCCATAAGATTTTCAGGTCCACATTTTCTCCTCATGTCATCCCTCCCCCCACCTCAAGATGGCGTGCATTCTGAATACCCCTTCCCTAATCTGCCTTTCCTTCTACCTCCCCCCACCCTTCTCTTATCCCCTTCTCCTTCTATTTTTCTGTAGGACAGGATAGATTTCTATACCCCATTGCCTATATATATCTCATTTCCCAGTTGCATGTGAAAACAATTTTTAATATTTGTTTTTAAAACTTTGGGTTCCAAATTTTCTCCCTTCCTCCCTCCTCACCCACCCTCATTGAGAAGGGAAGCAACTCAAATAGAGGCTATACATGTGTAGTTATGCAAAACACTTTCATAGTAGTCATGTTGTGGAAAACTAGCTATATTTCCATTCATCCTATCCCACCCCCCTCCAATTATTCTATTCTCTCTTTTGACCTGTCCCTCCTCAGAAGTATTTGCTTTTGATTACCCCATACCCCCAATCTGCCCTCCCTTTTATCATCACCCCCCACTCTATTATTCCCTTCCCCCCTATTTTCTTGAAGGATAAGATAGATTTCCATACCCAATTGAGTGTGTATGGTATTCCCTCCTTAAGCCAAATCCAATGAGAATAAGATTCACACATTCCCTCTCACCTTCCGCCACTTCCCCTCCACTGTAAAAGCCTTTTCTTGTCTGTTTTATATGAGATAATTTACCCCATTCTCCCTCTCCTTTTTTCCTTCTTCCAGTACAATCCTCTCTCACCCTTTAATTTTATTCTCCATTTTATTTCATTTTATACCCCTTCATCTTCAACTCACCCTGTACCCTCTATTTATACATATAATTTTTTTCCCTCCAACTACCCTAATACTGACAGAAGTCTCATGAGTTCCAAATAATCATCTTTCCATGTAGGAATGTAATCAGTTCAACCTTAATAAGTCCCTTATGATTTCTCTTACCTGTTTACCTCTTCATACTTCTCTTGAATCTTGTATTTGAAAGTCAAAATTTCTATGCAGCTCTGGTCTTTTCATCAAGAATGCTTGAAAGTCCTCTATTTCACTGAATGTCCATATTTTCCACTGAATGATTATAATCAGTTTTCCTGGATAGGTGATTCTTGGTTGTAATCCTATCTCCTTTGCCCTCCTGAATATAATATTCCAAGCCCTCTGGTCCCTTAATGTAGAAACTGCTAAATCTTGTGTTATCCTGATTGTGTTTCCACGATACTTGAATTGTGTCTTTCTGGCTGCTTGCAACATTGTCTCCTTGACCTGGGAATTCTGGAATTTGGCTACAATATTCCTAGGAATTTTCCTTTGGGGGTCTCTTTCAGGAGGTGATTGGTGGATTCTTTCCATTTCTATTTTGCCCTCTGGTTCTAGAATATCAGGGCAGTTTTCCTTGATAATTTCTTGAAAGATGATGTCTAGGCTCTTTTTTTGATCATGGTTTTCAGATAGTCCCATAATTTTAAAATTCTCTCTCCTAAATCTATTTTCCAGGTCAGTTTTTTCCAATGAGATATTTCATATTGTCTTCTATTTTTTCATTCTTTTGGTTTTGTTTCACAGTGTCTTGATTTCCCATAAAGTCACTAGCTTCCATTTTCTCCATTCTAATTTTTAAGGAAGTATTTTCTTCAGTAATCTTTTAGACTTCCTTTTCCATCTGGCCAGTTCTGCTTTTTAAGGCATTCTTCTCCTCATTGGCTTTTTGGACCTCTTTTGCCATTTGGTTTAGGCTGTTTTTTAAGGTAGTATTTTCTTCAGTATTTTTTGGGTCTCCTATAGCAAATTGTTGACTTGTTTTTCATGATTTTCTTGCATCACTCTCATTTCTCATCCCAGTTTTTCCTCTACTTCTCTTACTTGCTTCTTAAAATCCTTTTTGAGCTCTACCATGGCCTGGGACTGATACATATTTTTTTGTGGGCTTTGGATGTAGGAGTTTTGACTTTGTTGTCTTCTGGTTGTAGTTTTGATCTTCTTTCTCACCAAAGAAAGATTCTATGGTCTGACTTTTTTTTTGCACAGTTAGCTCATGTTCCCAGCTAGTTACTTGAGTTTTAAGGTCTTTGTTAAGGTAGGGGTCTGCTTCCAGTCTAGAGAATGTACTGTCCCAAGCTTCAGGGGTTTTGTGCAGCTATTTTCAAAAATACTTCTAGGGACCTGTAAATTTTCAGTTCTTCCAAGGTCGTATGATGAAAAGCGAGGTGTTTACTCCTTTCCTGGCCTGTATTCTGGTCTGTGAGTGACCACAAGCACTTTTTTCTGTCTTGGAACTGTGAAGAGGGTTCCTTCTCCACCACCACTACAAGCTCCACCACGCCGGCATTCCTCGTAACCCCAGGATTGCTTCCCAGGACTACAACCCAGATCCAAGCACAGGCAAAGCAAGAGAATCCTGCCTCAGCACCAGCAAAGAGATCCCTGCAATCCCCCTCTGATCATCCCCTCTATTCCCACTCAGTCTGTGGGTCAGAAGCTCTGGAAATAGCCACTGCCCCAGGGCTGCACTCGGGAACTGGGGCTGGGATTGAGCTTCTCTCTCACTGTGTCACAGATTTTTCCTACTGACCTTCTAAGTTGTCTTTGGTGTTTGTGGGTTGAGAAATCTGGAAACTGCCACAGCTGCCCGTGATTCAGTCCTCTGAAGCCTGGTGTTTGCCTGTGCGCCCACATTGAATTGCGTTCCTCTCCCAGCCTGGTGCGATAGACCTTTATAATCAACAATCCAGGTTGTCTTGGGCTGGAAATTTGTTTCAGTTGGTCTTTTTGTGGGTTCTGCTGCTCTAGTATTTGTTTACAGCCATTTTTTACAGGTATCTGGAAGGGTTTGGGGGAGGTCTCAAGCAAGTCACTGCCTTCACTCCACCATCTTGATTCCGCCCCCTATAATATTCTTAAGACTAGGAAATATGAAAAAAGATATACATATAGGACAAGGAATTAAGCGACCTAGACTCTGAAAGAGGAGTCTTAACTATAGTCTTAGCTATAGTCCTAACATACAGCTCTGAGCTTGTCACTCCATCTCTGGTCCTTATTTAACTCAAGTATAAAATGACAGAGTTGGACTGGGCCTTTAATATTCCTTCCACTCCATTTTCCAATTCCAAGCATTTTCTCTGACTGTTCCAATACCTGTAATGCTCTCTTTCCTTGGATTCACCTCTTGGCTTTCTTCAAGCCCCAGCTAAAGTTCTTCCTTTCGGGCAAGTAGCCTTTCCTGGTCTTCCTTAGTCTTAGTGCCTTTCCTCTAAGGCTACCCCCAATTTATCTGTCTTGTTTGCATGTTTATGACCTGTCTTCTCCCTCATTAGTCTATGAGTTCCTTGAGAATAGAAGCTGGTTTGTGTGTCTGTGTTTGTTTGGTTTGTTTTTTTGCTTTTCCCTGTATCCTCAGCTGAGTGCCTGGTACATAGTAGGTGCTGTATTGCTAGTAATGCCAACAACTGACGTAGTTCCATTCATCCAATAAGTGCTCAGTAAAACCATGCTGATAAAGGTGGTGAACTTGCCATCAGCACTTTCCTGGTCAGTAACTGGAAAAAATTTCTCAGTAGGGAATCAGATTGATCAAACGATCCTTGGCTTTTTAAAGATTTGGATGCTCTTTCAGCATCAGTGATAAACATACATTTGGATCATAGGATCTTGAAAATGGAAGGCATCCCAAAAGCCATTTTAGCCAGTTTTCCTGCTTCGTGTGGGAATTCCCTCTCTGATACCCCTGAGAAGTGGTCATAACAGCTTTTGTTGGAACACATCCAGCAATAGGAGCTATCTGATTTCCTTAGTGGAAAACTCTATTTGCTCTTCAGAATCTATAGTTTCCCTGGTGTGAATACTTCTTTCACTGATATGCCTTGAAACCCCTCTGCCCCTCATTAGGGGCTATTTTTTATTATTTCTATGGCCAACAAATTCACCAAATGGTGGTAAACCTCCTGAAGATGCACCTCTCCAACCTTCTAGACAAATTTGGGAGCCAGATTCACAGCCTCTCACTGGGACTATATTTAAAGCCTTTCTATCTTGGTAAAGCCTACCAAAGCACAGAATCCACTGACATAGCCTTCGAAAGGACACCTCCATACCACAATGAAATAACCGTTAGAAAAAGAATTTATAATAATAATATTATATAGTATATGCATATTTATATATTATGTAGTATATATACATATGTATGCATATTTACTTATATACATATATAACATACACACAGGTATATGTTATATTATAATATTATCTACAACACATATGTAAACACATGTGTTATAAAATATTGTATGTAATTATGTATATTATGTAATAATAAAATAACTAACATTATATCAACTCCAGATCTGAATATCTTTGAGTTTTATCCCCTGGTCATAAATATGCATTTGGAAATAGGATCTGGTCATATGATTTTATTAATATAGGGAAATTTCAGATGAGAGGGACATCTTTTTACCACTATCTCTTGGCACATTATCTCTAAAACTTATTAGTTTAGTTTTAGAGTTGCATATGTCACTGAGAGGTTAAAGGAATGGCCCAGGGTCACACAATCAGTATGTCAGAAATGAGACTTGAAGATCATTCTTCCTAGTTCTGAGTCCAGTTTTCTACCCACGGTTGTTTTGCTGTTTTTTAGAAATAACAGAATAATTCCCTGTCCCACATAGCAATGCTTAAGTCTTCTCAAGCCCACCTTAGTCTTCTCCCAGCTAAATAGCACTGATTTCCTCAACTGTTCATCTTGTGACAGGGCTTCTAGTTTTCAGACAATTCTGGTTATTTTCATTCACATAGTTCCATTTTGTCAGTGCCCTCTTATAGCATGGTTCCCAGAAACCAATACTCCAAGCACTGAACCTACCACTATCTTGCTGGAGCTCTAAAAGAGTAGTTAGAATCAGATTACTTCATTCATTCATTCATTCATTCACTTATTTATAATTTTGCCTCAGGTTATTCTTTTGGCCCTATATCCCAGAGACCTCAGGGCTCTATCATCAGTAATTCATCAGAGGTGATTGAACCAAACTCTACTTCAAAGGGAGATTCATAGTTCAGTGTATTGTGCAGCTCTGACTTCTGTTGATTAGAACATCAAACTTCTATTTAGTTTAAGTTCTCATTACACTTTTTGTTTCATTTCGTTTTAGCAATCTGCCTTATGCTATTGGCTCCTACTGAGCTTGTGGTCAATAAAAATCACCAACTCATTTCCCATGAAATGTTGCCCAAGCAGCTTCATGCATCCTGTAGTTGTGCAATTGATTTTTAAAATTTAAAAGTAGGGCTATGGGTTTATCCCTGTTAAATTTAATCTTGTTGATTTTGGCCCCATCTTCTCTAGCCTATTGAGAGCATTCCATCTGACTTCCCTTAAATATCATATTCAGTAACCCTTCCTGGTTTTATATCATCAACAAATATGGCAAGCATGTCCCTTATGTCTTCAGTCAAGACATTGATAAAAAATATTGGATAACTCAAGGCCAAGAACATAGCCTAGTGGCATACCACACTAAGAACACACTCTAGATGACCCTGATCCCAAAAAGATCATAGATCCAGAGGTGAAAGGGCCTTTAGGAAGCATCTAATTTATCTCTCTCACTTTACAAATAAGGAATCTGAGCATAATAGAGGTTAAGTGACTTGCCCAAGTTCCCACAGATAGTGACAGCACTTGAATTTGAACAATAGAACTACAAAGTCATAGAATTTTAGAGCTAAAGGATCTTGGCAGCAATGGAGTATTATCTATATTCCCCAAAGAATTCCCAATAGAATATACCTAACACATATACTTTACTTGAAGACCTTGAGGGCATGGAATATCTTTGTTTTATTTGTATTTTTATCACTAGTACTTAGCATAGTGTTTGGTATATAGTAAGTGCTTAAATAAATGTTTATTTATTGATTGATCAATTAATTAATTTATGCAGGGTAGGGAACCTGAGGCTTTGAGGCCACATGTGGCCCTCTAGGTCTTTAAGTGCATCCCTTTTACTAAATCTAAACTTCACAGAACAAATCTCCTTAATAAAAGGATTGTTCTATAAAACCTGAACTCAGTCAAAAGGCCAAACCCAAGGACCTAGAAGGCCACATGCGGACTCGAGGCCACAGGTTCCCTACTCCTGATTTATAGTATCAATGAAAGAAGAACTTTCAGATTCCTAGAACATCTCCAGAATTATCTAATGGGGGACAAAGAAATGGAACATTCACTAATTTATCTCCCTCTGCCATTTTCTTTCTGATTTTGGAACTCATTGATATTTTAAAGCAGAGGTTTCAAACATTCAGCTTGCAACACTCCCAAATGCAACCTGAGCCAGATTAAAATGTAATTGGGAAATATTTAACCACATAAACAAAAATACAATAAAACATAGGGAATATTACATTTTCAAAACTGTCAATGTGCAACCCACAGAGATCCTGAGCTACAGATTAGTGGCCTGTGTTTCTATTTAACAGCATTTTTAAGGACCTGTGTCTCCGTATCCCCTACCCCTCTACTATGGCCAAAAAAAAAAAAGGAAAAAGGAATTTATTAAGCATTTACTATGTATGTTCCAGATACTGTGCTCAGCACTGAGGATACAAATACGGGCAAAGAAAAAATAGTCCTTGCTATCATGGAGCCTTCATCCTAATGACATCATGTAAAAGAAAGCTAAAAAGCTAAGGGAGAAGGTATCCCCACAGGGGTATGGTGGTGAATCCTAGAAAGTTAAAATGATAGCTGGGAGGAGAAGGAAAGCTGGGTGGCCTAGGCTTGTCCCCAGAATGGAGGACCTAGAAGAAATTTACCAATAGGAGGAGGAGATAGCATGGTAAAGGGTTGTTCCAGGGCGAGAAAGCCCTCAGCACTGAGGTAACCTTCAGTATAAGAAGGCAGCTAAGCCATAGTGGCAAAGTCTATAGTCTCAAAAGCCCTACAGGCCCTTTTCAGTCAGTTACCCCTCATTTCCTTCCTGGTATAAGTGAGTTCTGGGGCCACAGGAGGAAACTGCCATTCAAAGTACCAAGATGGGGTGCCAGGACTCTAAAAGGTAAAAAAAAAAATCTCTTCCCAGGAGGATGTGGACCCAGGCTAGATAAATTTCTGCATTCTTTAGTGGCCTGCAGAGTCATACAACCTTGCCTACCTCATTTAAAGGCCTCTTGGAAACACCTGACTCTGTGACTGGTATTTAGATTTGAAAACAAGGCATCATGCTATGGGGTCTTTATCAACCTGCTGAACTTTCAAAGCAGAGACCACTTTGGAGTGGGGAGGAGGGACAGTGCCAGAGCGGTTTTCTCTTCTTTTTTTCTTTTGGTGCTGTCATCCACATTTGTTCTGGCTTTTTTTTTTTTGACTCAGAATATCTTCATCAGGAGAACTAGATATTAGTCTGCTCCTTGATGTTATGAGGAATCCCCTTTTTCTGCGAATTCTGGGATTTCTGGGAGTCCAAAGGGATTAAATCTGTATGTGTATGTTTATGGGCACACATGTACATAAAAGTGTCATAATTTCTCACATAAAATGCTTTCTCACCATAATCTCAGAGTCCTTTTTTTTGTCTTCTTTGAATGTTTAGGAAATACAATAATAACCCCTTCTTCTCATTTAGCTTTCTTTTTTTCAGTTGTTTATTTATAAGTATTAAACTGTCTTATTCTCACAAATATAGCAATATAGGGTAAATAAAATGAGGAAACTGAGAATCAATTGATCAGGGTCTTCTACAGCTAGTTGTTGGTTAATCTAGGACTGGTATCTAGGTCTTTTCAGTCTTAGTTCAATGTTCTTTTCCTCTATTCCACACATCGTTGAAGTTCACTAGAGTTTGGACCTGTGGTTTCCTGATCTGGCACAGGCTCTGTGAGCCAACAGAAATACCACACAGGAGCTGTAAGAGTCTGAAAGGACTGCTTTATGCAAACTGTTGTTCACAAGGAGTATAGAAAATTCTCTAGTCATTATGCTGTTCACAGTTTTGTTTGCATCTGGTAGCAAAATAAACATTTCCCCAGTGCTGTTATTTTTCAGGACTGACAAGAGCTGTTGCCTTGTGGAAATGGAAAAGGTTGCTCAGTTCTTACAAGCTGTTCTGTGGTCAGTAAACACAGACCTGCCTTTAGGAAGAATGATTCCTGTAACTTGAGTTGGAAACAGAGAGAACGGACCCTCAGTGATGATATTCAGTGCTTTACTACAGCTTATGAAATCACTGATGAAATGTTTGCTGAGACTCTACTATGTGCAATTATGAGGACAAAGTTAAGTAAGACACTATCCCTGCCCTCAAAAAGTTTACATTCTAGTACTAGGTGGTAAGGATATAAAAACAACAAAATGAAACCATCCCTACTTTCAGGGAGCTTACATTCTGTCAAAGGGGACAATGTCTACATATATAAATATACAGAGAGTAAATACAAAAGAAATATGAGGTTAAATAAATATAACAGAGGTAGGGAGAAAACATGTTAATAAATGGGGAGATCAGAAAGAGCTTCATTTTGAAACCATGCTTGAAGGAAGTGTGTGGACTTCTATGAGACAGAGGAAAGGAGGGAATGCATTCCAGACACAGAGGACAGTCAGCGCAAAGATGTGGAGAAGGTAGATGGAGTGTTCTGTGCTAGGAGCAAAGAGAGAGCCATGTGGGATACTCACAATGATATGGAGGATGAGGCGACTAAGGAGACTGAAAAAAAACGGGTAGAGGGAAAGCCAGGAGAGAGAATAAAGTCATGAGGACCAAGACAGCAGAGAGCCTCTAGGAAGAGAGGGTGATTCAGTATCTAATGCAGAAAGGTCAAGAAAGGTGAGGATTGAGAAAAGACTGTCGGAGTTGCCAGTTAAGAGATCATTAGTAACTTTGGAGAGAGCAAATTAGGTTGAATGATGACATCAGAAACCAGAGTGCAGAGGACTGAGAGAAAGAAGTGAAGGCAACAAGGTGTGGACAACTTATTTTAGGAAAAGGAAATGAGATATAGGATGATAGGTTGAGGAAGTGGTAGAGACTAGTGAAGTTTTTGCTTGTTAGTTTTAAGATGAGGTCAGGGAGCAAAGACTTGGGTATGTTTGAAGACAGTAGAGAAGGGACCAGCAGATAGTTAGGAGACACTGAAGATAGTGGTTATTACTAAGGGAGCAATCTTCCCGGAGAAGACCAGAAGAAACGCGATCAAGTGGGCAGATAGAAGAGGTGATCTTGGCAAGGAGAAGGACCACTCCATTATCAGACTGGAAGAAAGGAATAGATAGTGGGGGAGCTTTGAGATGAAGAAAAAGAGAAGAGGAGGTCATAGTACTTCTCCCCCTCCAGATTATGTTTTATTTGCTTAGTTTGTGTCTTGCATTTACTTATATGTATACATGTTTTTTTTTTTTCCCTCATAGAACTAAAGTGATATTTGTCCTGGATCTAAATTTCCTAGTCATGACTCAAAATCTGGTTTCCCCCTTGGGATAATACTGACCTGTTCTTAGGTTGACATCCAAACCTTCACTTTTTATATTCCATCATACAATTATTCTTTCCAATTATAGGTACTTTCAGAAGCACAAATGATGATAATGATAATAACGCCTCAACATTTATGTAGCAAATCCTAGCATTTCTATAACCCCTTTCAGGTTTGCAAAGATAACAGTGTGTGTGTGTGTGTGTGTGTGTGTGTGTGTGTGTGTCTGTGTGTGTCTGTGTCTGTGTTTGTGTGTGTGTGTGTGTATAAATAAAATGTATGTGTATGTGTATGCATATGCATGTTTATATATAATGTGTATTTTTACATACATAAAAATATGTGTGTATGTGGATATATATGTGTCTCTTCTGTCTGTGTGTGTGTCTCTGTGTGTGTGTGTATTATGTATAATCTCATTTGATTCTCACAACTACCCCAAGAGAAAAGTGATTATATTATTCCATTTTACAGCTGAGAAAAGTGAAACTGGTATAGAATGATTTGCAAAGTCTAATTGTCTGAAGCAGGTTTCCAATTCAGATCTTCCTAATTCCAAGTCCAGAGCTCTATCTATTGTAACTCCTAGCTTCCTGAGATTAATTCAAAGATTTAAAGTGTTTTCCTCACAACAACCTTTTGAGGAAGTGTTAGTGTCAGAATTATTATCCCTGTTCTACAGATAAGGAAACTGAGACTCAGAAATATCAAGCGGCTTACTTAAGGTTCCATAGTTTGTAGGTGCTGAGGTCAGGAAGACACTAATTTCAGACACCAAAATCTAAAGCCTTTTCCCCCTATAAACAACTGTCACCAGGCAGCTAGGTGGCTCAGGGGAGAGAGTGCTGGGTCAGGAGTCAGAAAGACCTGAGTTCAAATCCAATCTTAGACACTTAGTAATTGTGTGACCTTGGGCAAGTCATGTAATCTCTATTTGCCTCAATTTCCCTGACTGTGGTATCAAACTCAAATAGAAATAAATCCTTGAGGGATTTATTGACTTACAAAACCACAAATTAGTATTATCTATATTGTAGTTTCATCATGTTATTAAATATTTGCTGATTACATTTTAATATTGTTTGGGCTGCACTCCCTTGAGGGTAACTTTCACCTGGGGCCCAAAAGTTTGACAGCTCTGCTCTATACCACCTAACTGACTCATGTTAAGACGAAGGGAAGATTTATAAAAGAACAGAATTCACAGATAGGTATATGTAGAAGTGGAAAAGAGCTGTTTTAATGATGGTGGCGTAATTTATGAGTAACTTGTACTTAGGGGTGTTTGAATGTTGTTTTCCAATATGACTTGGCAAAGTTGGTTTTATTTTTTTTTCTTTTAGCTTTTACCAGCTACCTCCCTGAATCATCGCCCAGGTCCAGCAGGTTGGGGGCCTCCCAAAGTATTGGGGTTGGAACAATTATACCCCAGTTTGCTGGACTGCACAGACATTGTTGAATAGTACCTTTTTCATTCATTCAGTATACCCCATTATTAAATACTAAATTGCAGGCTTTTTTGGCTAGATGAGAATCTGAAGGAAAATAAGGGAATAATTCACAATCAAGGGGGAGGTGTCTCAGAACACAAGACTCAGAGCCCACATGTCAGAGAGAGAAATAGAGAGAGGGAGAGAGAGAGAGGCAGAAAGAGAGAGGGGGATGGGAGGAGAGAGAGAAAGAGAGGAGATCCCATATACTGAATAGCTGGTCACTCTCTGGTGATCAAAGCAAAACCTGGCACTCCTCCTGGATCTTAATGGTTTGATCAATGCTTTAATGGTTACACTGGCCAGCAAGCAGTCTTGTTTAACATGTTCCTCAGCCAACATCAGTGACTCCCCACATTCCCACACACAGTTGCCATTGAAGGCAGCTAGTCATGTACTCATGCTTACTCCCAGATTCCTTTGTGATATGAGCTTTTCTAAGAAGATCTTTTTGGGTTTGTGGTATATTCAATAGTACCATATTTCTATCTTTGTATTCTTTTATTTTCTACATAAGTCAATCACCTCCTAACTCAGGGCCACAGTCATTTTGATTTCATAGTCTTCATAACTAACTAGATCTCATTTTACCAGCATGTAATCAGAAATTACTAAAATAATTTATGTAAAAACACTCAGTGATTTGGACTCCAAAGATTCTGGACTAAAGTTTACCTCATTCCACCTAGTAAGAAAACTGGGGCAGCTAGGTGGAGAAGTGGATCGAGCACCTGCCCTGGATTGAGGAGGACCTGAGATCAAATCCAGCCTTAGACACATAACACTCACTAGCTGTGTGACTCTGGGCAAGTCACTTAACCCTAATTGCCTCACCAAAAAAAAAAAAAAAAAAAGAATTTCCAGCTCCAATTAATACAAACACTAAAGGACCTATGATTCTATCAGCATGGGAAACTCTACCAGTTTCCAATCTGTCTGTGACTTAGTAGATAAGTTCCAGGAGTCATATGAGGTATTTAAAAGTGAAGGGACTAACCCAAGGTCTAGTTAGTCTAGTTAGCTCTGCTGGGACAAAATTAATCAAATTTCCCCATATATTCATGCATATGCTTGATTTGTGTGTATGGATACATGTATTTACATATACATATAGACATATGCACATATATGGGGTTTTTCTTGGGGAAAGTGGGGGTGGGGTATGACTTCATTGCAATGGCCTGCTGGTGGATCTGCCTGCTTCAAGTCTTTCACCACTCCAATCATTCATTTAACTACTAAAGTCTTTTTCCTGAAGCTCAGGTCCAATCATGCCACCACTACCACCACCACCACCACTCAACAAACTCCAGTGCCTCCTTATTGCCTTCAAGGAGCAAATAAAAAAATGCTCTGTTTGGCATTCAAAGTCCTTAATCACCTACTCCCTTGCCTTTCCAGTTTTCTTACACCTTGCTCCCCAATTGTTTCATGAACAAGGCTATCCATCTCTTGGCTCTGGGCCTTTTCTCTGGCTGTTTCCCCTGCCTTGAATGCTCTCCCTCCTCCACTCTGACTGCTGATCTTCTTGGCTTCCTTTTAGTTCCAAAACTAAATGGTAGGATTTTAGCCACCTTCTACTGAAAGCCTTCTCTAATTCCTCTTAATTCCAGTGACTTCTCTCTGTTATTTACTAGTTATCCTAAATATAGCTTGTTTTCTATAAATTTGTTTGCATGTTGTCTCCCCCATGGGATTATAAGTCAAAGACTGTCTTATGCCTTTTTTGGGGGGTATCCCCAGCACTTAACACTGGGCCTAGCACATAGTAGGCATTTAATAAATATTTATTGTTCGCTTGATTGATCATATGGGGATTGGGAGTAAACTGCTTCTCGCAATAAAGATTACCACCTCCTTCAAAATTTTTTAAAGTCTTAGAGCATTTCCTGGAGCACCAAGAAATTAAGTGGCTTGTTGAGGGTCACACAGCTGATAGTAAGAACTCAGTTCTTCCTGACTTCAGGCCCAGTACTCTATCTACTTTGCCATCTAGGTGCCTTTTTTAGTTTCTATTTGCAATTATAAGCCATGGTGTTTCATATAAATATGAAATGATATTTACATTCATTTTCCACAACACCTCAAGAAAATAGGTGCAATTATCCCCATTTTATAGGTGAGTAAACTGAGGTCAAGTGTTGGTATAGTAGGGATTTCTTTTGTCTATGAATTGGACATGTATGTCCAATGTATGACCTCAGATGTATACGGAGGTCACTTCCAACTCTCAAACTGAAGTCATGTTGAAGTAACTTGCCATGATCACATAACTAGTAAATATCTGCGATAGGATTAGAACCCAGAACTTCCTAATTCCAAGCCAGCATTTATCCTCATGCTGCTTCTCAAGGACTTCCTGGAAAACAACAAGGAAGTGATGCAGTTTGGGGTTGTTGGGAACCCCGATGATGTGTTTGGGGGTTGCTGGGAACCCTGAAATGACCTGGTACAGGGCAGCATCTGCCTATAATGAATTCACACACTCAAACCTTCTTCCAGTCGAATGACAAAGTTTATTGTAAAGCCAATAGAATTGGGCAGGGTTCCTAGTGAACCTGCAACTTAATTGGGATGAGATTGATGCTTATATACAAAAAGGATAGTGAAAGAATCTGGATGGTCTACAGGAGTGGTAAGTAATCTGGTGCAGGCCAAGTGTGATAGTGAAAGGAGTATTAAGTGGTCTGGGCTGCTACAGGGGCAGAAATGAAAGGAATACTAAATAGTCTGGGGTCGACCAGGAGTGACAGTGTCAATTAAGTGATCTAGGTGGGAGTGGGCCAGAGCCATGGGCAGAACTGAGCACAGTCTACATCCAGGAGACAACTGGGGGACATGGGCCAGTTTCCAACTGTTTACTCCAACTGTAGGCGAATGGCTTGTAGTCTGGAAGATGCAAATCTGACAAGCAAGTTTAATATGTAGGGCCCAAATAATTAAAGAATTAAAAGTGTACTAGCTATGTGACCTTGGTCAAGTCACTTAACCCTGCCTCACCAAAAACAAAAACAAAACCAAAGAAAACAATTAAAAGTGATATCAGAATGGAAGAAAACAAAGAAGGAAAGCAAGAGCCCCATTAGAATCATTTACATTTGAAGTACAGTGTTATCTTACTTTCTGAAAAGTTTCTACTCTGATTCTAATTCCTTTAGGAGGATCAGATGCTATTGGGATTTAACCCTTTACAGAAAAATATAAAGAATTTGCTAGAAACTGACTTACTCCATTTAAAACAAAACACTTGGGAGGATACTTAAGTAATGTCTAGGACAAATATCCATTTTTCTATAGGTTACCTTCCTCAAAGAAAATTGATTACACTGAAATTTTCTTCCCTAAACTAAACTGAAGATGTTTCTGATTTAATTTCAGTAATTAATAGTAATATCCAATTACTAAGTTGTTTAGGATATAGAAAGGTATAATTCTAGACTGAATAGTTCAGATCTTAAATACACAATTTATTATAGTAGCTCAGATGTATCCCAGCCTTAGTCTATGGGATAAATGATTTACATGACTATGCAGGCAGGCAGATGACAAGCCCAAGTACTAATTTACCTAGTTGTTTGGGATATGGAATGACTACACATTCAGGTCAAAAAGCAAGATCTCACGTACTTGCATTGTACTTATATCTTTTACTGACCATTTGCTCTTATTATAGCAATTTGCTATAAAAGGATAAAGCAGGGACAAGATTATATCAAGTGTGACAGGATAAAACATAATTCACAGTTTTCCAACCATGCAGTATCAATTCCATCTCATAGACAAACTCAGGAATTGCCAGGCCGATAACATTCCTTTTCAAAGGAACACAATGGGGAAACTGAGCCAGGAGGATCCCATCTTAGACTGAGGCTAAAATTGTCCTCTCAGCTTTTCCAGATGCAGACCTCCACCTGTATCACATTCTCTCTGAGTAGCTTGTGGTATTTCTCTCAAATGGCAGATTATTGACTATTGATTATGGATGGATAGTTATGATCCATCAGACAAGTCAAAATAAAGTCAGTTACAGTCCCAAGGGTTTTTACCTCAAACAGCGAGTTTCACTAATCACAGCTTGGGGAAAAATTTACCAGGACTTTCATCTCAAATTTAAATTTGTCCTTATGTAAAAGTCAATAGTTAAAGATCATTTCTATATTCTTGCAAATTCTCAGCAAGCCAAGTTCATTGTTTAGGAACTCCATAACTCAAACAAGCTCTTTGGCAATTTTAGGAAATAAGGGGGATTGACAGGGAACCCTTAGAAGGGGCTTCCTATCCACCACATCTACCCTTAGATCTGCTGTGGGTTGTGCCTTTTACCTAGCCCTGATGGCTGCTCTCAATGGGCAGAACCAATCTAGATAAGGCTTTCACCTCATCCCCTCCTTTCCACACACACAGTAATCAATTACCAGTTTTAGGTTTCATTTCAGGTAAAAATGGCCCAAATATCTTACTTAACAATCTTACAATTTTCATAAGTGAGAGCCAGATTTTTTTAGCTTGCAACTTCCTCTTAACTATAGGCAAAGTGAACATACCCAATTTTCTAAATGGCAGTTAAAAAACATTATGACAGGGTTAGCAGGGAAACAATTTTTGCAATGTCTTTTTTAGTTTCTCTCAGTTCATACTGTAATATGAAGAAGTTATGAAAAGTTGCTTGACATAACTGATACAAAAGTTTACCAATTTGCAACTTGAAACAAACCTATTGCCAATCAGGTGACTTCAGGTGACTTCAATCTTGTTGAATGCATTACCAAATTACTTTACACAGAAAATGGGCATCTCATCCTTAAGGTGTTGAAACTACAACTTTAAAAGAGTGGGCTTATCAAGTGCCAAGGCTGGCTGGCTTCTTACCTCATACTGCCTTGACCCATCTCACTTTCACCCACAGCTGCTGGGGTGGGGGGAGGAGGTGAGCAGGATGTGATGGACCTGGGTGATATTATAATTACATTATATGTTTGTTTAGTAATGTATTGTGTTTTATAACATTTTTGTATATCATATATAATTTTAAAATAATTTTTTCCAAACCTCATTTTATATCTGAGTTAGTTTTATCTTTTCTGTCACTGTTGGGATCATATATAAGTGCCTGTGTTTGACTTTTAAAGCTTTCACAACCAGGCTCCAACCTATCTTTTCAGTATTATTTCCTATCAGACATTCTGTGGTCCAGGAAAACTGACCTTCTTTAGATTCCTTCCATAGGAGAGTGCATTTCCCATCTCTTTGCCTTTGCCCAGGCTGTCCCTGTGCCCAGATTGCTCTTTCATTTCTCTTTTATCTCTTAGGATTCCTAGTTTTCTTTAAAGGACCACTTTTTACTTGAATCCTTTCCTGATTTCTCCCAGCTGTTAGTACTTTATTCTCTTCATACACACCCCAAAACTGTTAAATTTATTTTGTAAATAGATATTATCTCCCAGGGTAGAATGTAAAGGCAGGGACTGTATAATTTCTCTTTTTATCACCAATTCCTAGCACAACATCTGGCACATTTCCTGTTGTTGGTTAGTTGTTTCAGTAATGTCCAACCCTTCATTACCCCATTTAGGATTTTTTTCGTAAAGATACTAGAGTGGTTTGCTATTTCCTTCTCCAGTTCGTTTCAGAAACTGAGGCAAACAGGGTTGAAGTGACTTGCCCAGGGTCACAGATCTAGGAAGTGTCTAAGGCTGGATTTGAACTCATGAGATTGAGTCTTCCTGACTCCAGGCCCAGCACTCTATCCATTTCACCACCTAGCTGCCCCTAGGAGATGCTTAATAAATACTTGTTGTTTGGTTGATTCAAGTAATCCTTTAAGGCATGTAAGATAGATAAAAGTTAGCCAGTGATATTCATTAAGTTACTTAAGGTCACACCATTAGTCAGCAACACAGTCAGGACTAGAACCCAGATCTATAGTCCTATGCCTATCTCACTAGACCATGTGTTCTTAACTTTTTTTGTTATGAATCCCTTTGGCCATTGTGAACTCCCTTCTTAGAATAATGATTTGAAGTGTATAAAGTAAAATACATAGGTTTATAGCAGAAACAGTTTTATGGAAATACATTAATCAAAATTTTCTAAGAGTTCAAGGACCCCAGGTTAAGAATTGTTTTTCCACCTGCTTTTTCCCTCAGGTTTTTGTCCTTTCTGCATAGTCACGAAATTAAGAAAGGGAGGGGTGCTGAGAGCAGAAAGGCAAGGCAGAGATCAATGGATTGAATTACTAAGTATTCGTATTTATAAGAACATAGGGAGTTAAAAAGCAGGGGCATTCAGCCCTGTAGCACTGTATGCTATAGAGAGAAGCAAGCATTCCCAGCCATGACAGAAATGTCTTCAAATCTTGTTTCACATGTTGCATTCACACAGAAGAAAAAAAGTGATCAGGGTGCAACAAAGAGCTGCCTGCCATGCCTGGCCTGTGTTCTTATGGAGGGAGACTTCTCTGTGGGTTTAATTGTGTTCATCAGTCAACATTACTTGGCAAACCAAGCTGGAGGCACAAACATTGCTCCCCCTTTCTCAACATAATTACACTCTTTGAAATGTTAGGCTCTGGTTGAAGGCCAAACAATTTTTGATTACAGAGTCAATCTTTGTTTAAAAGTTTGCAACCCTGGGGAAGTTTCCAACAAGTAAGTTTTAAATAAAACATTCTCTGCACACCTCTGGCTAAATAGTCTCATTAATACAAATTGCTTTGCTGTGATATAGTGTGACTTGAGTGATTAGGACCATATCTAAGAAGGTGGTTCATCGAGAATGATGGCCGTGCTCTGAAGAGTCTCTTGCCCCATGAATTCCACCGTAAGGACTATTCACGTTACTGAGATGTCCAGTGTCTCCTAGATAATTCTTCAAAGGATCGTAGACCTTGAAGGAGATGGGACCTTAGAGGTCATCAGGTCTCACCCCCTCATTTTATAGTTGAGCAAACTGAGGCTCAGAGAGCTAGTAAATGTTTGATGAAGGATTTGAAACCAGGTCTAATGTCCTGTCTACTACATCTGTTCCCAGATGACATCTCAACCTCAAACCTCTCACACTCTGATATATTGTGTTGGGTTTTTTTTTTGGGGGGGGGGTCAGTTTGTGATTTCATTGTTGTGATGATCTCTAGGTGAAGAAATTTTTTCTACCAATGAAGATCTGCCACAGCACTTAAACTTATTTTCTTAGAGAGTTGCCTTGGACATTGAAAGTTTAAGTCATAGTGGGAAGGGATTTTAGAGACCATCTAGTCTAATCCCTTCATTGTATTGTTGTTGTTGTTCAGTCATGTCTGACTCTTTATGACCCCATTTGGGGGTTTTCTTGGCAAAGATCCTGGAGTAGTTTGCCATTCCCTTCTCCAGTTCATTTTACAGGTGAGGAAACTGAATCAAACAGTGTTAAGTGACTTGCCCAGGATCACACAGTTAGTTAGTGTCTGAGGTGAGATTTGAACTCAGGAAAATGAGTCTTCCTAACTCCAGGCCCAGCTCTCTGTCCACTGCACCACCTGGCTGCTCCTCATTTTACAGCTGAGGAAATCAGTGAAGTGATTTGCTCAGAATCACACAGGGAGGGATGGGGAAGGAAAGAGAAAGAAAATGAGCATTTATATAATGTCTACTATATGAATAAAATCTCATTTGATCCTTACAACAACTTTGTGAGATAGGTGCTGTTATTATCCCCATTTTACAATTGAGAAAACTGAAATAAACAGAGGTTAAGTGACTTGCCCAGGAAGGCCTGAGTTCAAATTCAGCATCAGATGCTTCTAACTGTGTGACCATGGGGAAATCACTTAACTCTGTTTGCCTTAGTTTCTTCATCTGTAAAATGAGCTGGAGAATGAAATGGAAAACCACTCAAGTATCTTTTTTAAGAAAACCAAAAATGGGGTCATGAAGAGTCAGACCCAACAAGAAACATTTTAGGAACAAAGTCCAACTCAGGCAGAGAAAAGAAAGGATATGTGCAGGATACAGGTTTAGTAAAGTATAAATAGATGGCAATATGAACTTTTAGCAAAAACTGAAATTTAATTCAGCCATTACTGCCAACATCCATTACTCCCAAAAGTCCCACATACTCTGCCTATCATGAGATAAGCAAAGGCACACCACTGATGCTGCTGGAAGAAGGAAATATAATGCCCTTTAAGGAGGTTTGAAGAGTGTTTTCTTTTGAGGCTCCCCAAGTCAATGCTGCTCATGTCTCTCATGCTCCAAACAATTTGCAGACTTGTGATGGTGCCACATAGGTTGGTCTAGACTCTAGAGGAAGGTGTGAGTTAATTCAGAATCTACTGAGTGAACTCATTCATTAACAAAGGGCTGTAGAGGATAGGAGAAAGGATGTGCTCTTGTAAAGATAGGAGGCCTTGTGGTATAGTGGAGAGAATGCTGGATTGCTAGTTCTATTACCAGTATCCACTGGCTGCCTTTATGGGACTGGTTCAGGATCTGTGATTTTGTTGGTGTAGATAACTCCACATGATGAAACCATTTACTAATGGAGGTTAGCATGAGTAATTTATACTCTTAGAAAACTGCCTAGGATGCTGAGAAGTGACTTACACAGCATTCCACAGCCACCATGTCACAGAAAAAGACCCTGAAGCCAAGTCTTCCTGGCTCCAAGATCAACTCTCTAACCAGGCCATAGTGTCTCTCTCTGATTAGCTCTCTGCCTGCTACATTATGGCACCTTATCACCCTATGAGGCAAGCACTATTACTATCCCTATTTTACCTTTATGACTTTGGGAAATCATTTGACTTCCCTTGGCCTCACTTTGTTCATTGGTCATTGGACAAAATGATTTCTAGGGGTCCTTATGCCCCTAAATTCTGTGATATAGCAATGGAGTGTGGTAAATCACAGATTGGCAGGTTGTCAGTTAATTAGCTTGAGTGGCCAGAGCTCTCTGAACTTTTTTATTAAGGGTTAAGGCACAAGATGTCCAGTATGTTCAGAGTGGGAGGTCTAAGAGCCCTTTTTGGATGCAGGCAGGGACCTACTTGACTTATTTCTATCACAAACACATTGTTCATTCTGCTGTCTTAAATTCCGATACCAATAAATAATTATACAGAAGACACTAAATTTGGACCAATATGAGCAGAGATGCTATAGTGTATTGCTATGTGAGTGATATAGCCTAAATGAGCATAGAGACTGTAGAAGAAAAAGCGTATATGTTGTTCATTCATTTCAGTCATGCCAAACCCTTTGTTGACCCCCATTTGTGGGTTTTTTTGGCAAAAGAACACACATTACAATGTATGTACAAACACACATATATACATTCATATGTACAAATTTTTTATCCCTATATACATGTGTATGGGTATGTATAATGTATTTATATCTGTGTATTATATTTTTACATATAGTCATAAATGCTTGTGTATAATAGATGTTTACATATATGGTAGTATATTCATATGTGCACACACATATGTGACCAGACCTGTGGTTCTATAGGTATAGGGAGCTCCTGTTGAGGAACTTTCTCTACGACTTTGGACCAGTACCTTTCCAACAATTTATGGTTTTAGAGAGTTGCTAAAGGTATTAGAGGCAAGACTTGAACCTAGGTCTTCATGATTATGAAGCCAGCTGTCTATTTACCACCTCCATAACACACACACACACACACACACACACACACACACACACACACTCTCTCTCTCTCTTTCTCTCAGAGTAGGTGCTGTTACTCTCCCCGTTTTACAGATGAGAAAGCCAAAGCTCATTGAGGTTGGGTGATTTCCTCAGGGTCACACAGCTAGTACTATCTGAGGCAAGGATTTGAAAGTATGTCTTCCTGATTCTAGGTCCACTACTCTCTATTCCAGGCCATGTTGCTAGAAAACACTGCATGCCTCCCTAACAGAGAAATTCTGGCATGTATTTTCTCTGTACTGAGGGCAATACTGATAAGGAATGTTCCAAAGCCCAAATTCAAAGCTGATGAGGAAGAGAGCTATGTTGTCTCATTACACTTGCCAAAGGGCTGGGGAAGATCAGAGCAGACATGACTTCTCCCCAAAGAGACTATCATTTAGCTATGTTTATCAGGGTCTTTCCTTTCCTGGCCCATGGAAAATTGGCTAACCAATTTGATATGAACTTTTAGCAAAAACTGAAATGGTTAGCCTGAGCTCAGCAATACATCACAGTTACATTTCCAGTGATATTATTGAAAGGGGAAGTGTACAGGCTCCATCTCACCTGGCTAATGTTGCCAGCCCCCAACTGAGAATGGGCAGATAGGGATTATTCATATTCCCCAAACAGCTCTCCACAATTCTATCAATATGAACTTCAGCCTTGTTCAGCCTCATAGAATCAAAAAATGTTAGCTGGGGGAAAAAAAACCCAGGAGATTATCTATCTCGTCCAACTCTCTCATTTTATAAAGAGAAAACTGAAATGCAGAGGTTAATTGACTTGCCTGAGGTCACATAATAAAATTGTTGGAGAGCCTGGACTAGAACCTGAATCTCTTCAGAATCTAGGTCTGATGCTCTTTCCCTACGTTATGTTATGTACATTAATTGCTTCATTACCTCAGAGGATCTGTCACTTAATTAGTGTGACTGCTCCATCTACAGTTGCAGATTGTACCTTAGAAGCTGGCCTTAATGAATAGCCATGGCCTTAAAAATTATTACCTGCTGCCAACCTTCCAATGATAAGATTCTTTTACACTTTACCAGGCTGCTCATCAGATAGCAGATAGACCATTTGGACCTGCCAAATTTAGTCTCAGACCTGCCAAAGTTTATGCTTTGCTGGCAGAGCCTTTGAAAACCCAGTATCATCTGCACACTACAGTGAGGTAGCAGAGGAGGCCTTGGATGGAGGACAGTTATCTATTCCCTTACCAAAACAAAAGCTTGGGTTGACCTCCCTGCTGGACCTCATACGGAATTTTAAGATAAACTTGCTCTATTTGCCTCTATGCATCTTCCGTGCATTTTTCCTGGTTCTGCTCTTTGAGGCCAAAGAAAATATGCCTAATCCCTCTTTCATAAGGCAGTCCATGTACTTGAAGATAACTGTCATGTCTTCTGTGATCTCTTCTCCAGGCTCACCATCCCCATTTCCCTTCACCCATCCTTACATTCCTGTGTTAGGCCTTTACTACCTTTTAGAGCATGGCTCCAGCCTACCTTTCCAGGCTTATTATGCCCTATTTCATGCACTCCATGGTTCAATCGAACTGACCTTCTTTCTGTTTCTTGACCACAGTATTGCGTCTCCAATCTCCATGTCATTGCCCAAAATGCATTCCTTCTTCATCATCACCTCCTAGAATCCCAAAGATTCCAAGGCCCAGACTCCTATACCAAACCTTTCCTGTTACATTCTTCCCCATCTCAGCTGCTAGTGTCTAAATTAACTAGTATTTACTTTTTCTGCAATTATAAAATTAACTAGTATATGTTTTGTGTACTATTAGAAAATTAACTATTATTTACTTTGTGTATAATTTATATACACTTATGAATGTACTTTTTTTTTTCCTCTGAGAATATAGACACCTTCAGCATAGGGACTCTTTTCATTTTCGTCTTTGTATTATTGGCACCTAGTACTGTGAATGCCTGGTTCATGATAAGCACTTAATAAATGCATGTTGATTGATTGATTGGTTTATCAGTCTATACCTCTAAGAAGATGCTTGTAGTCATTAAATCCACAGTCTGTCTTTTTATATAATTTTAGCAAAAGAGGCTAATAACTTTTAATACCCAAACTCATTGATTTCATCACCCTCCCCTGTTTAGTTCTATCATAGGAAGCCCCACATCTCTTCATTTATGCTTCCCCCTACATCCCCATGTTTGGTCTCACTCCCCCAACTCCTCTGCTCTTGTCACTGGGTCCTCTGCTCATACTTGAATGTGTAAACTAGGCCCAGATTTCAGCAAACATGGCGGCCCTCCTCCAAAGCCTGGCCCCTATCCAAGAAAAGAAAAGGGAAGAAGTATGGAGGGCCATTATTGACTGGAATAAGGCATCACCAGAAGGCCAGCTTGTGTTTCATATACAGGCTGATAAGTTTTCACTGGCTTGGGAGATGGGATGGACTAATTCACAAACACCACTGTGCCTGAATTTCTGGATGCCACCCAGACCAGGAATACATCCCTGCAGTGCTTCACTGAGCACTCATTGTTGCAATATTCATTGTGTCAATCCTTACTCACAACTTGAAATGATTGGAAATGTGGGCCTTGTCATGTTTTCTGTAAATCTAGTTGACTTTGTGAGCCTGTTTTTCCCATTATCTTCTTTACGAAAATGCATGAGCTCTTTCCATCAATCGTGCTGCTGTTTTGCCACTGATTATAACATAAATCTGAGATGAAAAATTGATTCCTTTTTGACCACTAAAGTGACCGTGACCACTTCTGTGTTTGGACTATGGTGTAAGGGGGCAAACGTGGTGGAACATAATTGTTCATGTTCTGCTTAGGACATAAAAGGCCAAATGAGTTGAATGAAACATCATTTCAGGCACCACTATAAATCCCATTTGCCTATCATTATTCAGGTTGTTTCCCCCATTACAGTTCAAGGCCTGGAACTCAATAGCATTTTCCAGCAGGCTCTGAAGAAGTCTCCTCATGATGAGATGAGTGGCTTTCTGTTGTTCTTTTTTTCACCTCTGATTTTCTTGCCATTCCCTTTGAGGTGTCCTAGCTTTCACCCTTTGGTACAATTTGGAATTGTCAAATCAGAGTGGTAGAATTGGAAGAGGTTAGATATTCCTTTCATCAGGAAACAGGGACCCAGAGGGATTGAAGTGTCTTTTCCAAAACCATCCACAGCAAATTAAGGACAGGGACTAGAACTTAGGCTACTGGATTCCTAGTTGAGGGTTCCTTTTTTCACACATCTCCTTTCCTTATTTGCCAGGTCCCTTTTTTTTTTAAATTCTTGTACTTTTTGGCTCCTCTTGTCTCTTTTCAGCCTATCTCATTAGACTTAGAATCTTAGGTTAGAATCTAACCTGAGTTCAATTCTTAACTGTACTATCTACTACCTGTATGGCTTTGAACAAGTTATTTAATTCTCTGGTCCTCAGTTCCCTTCCAATTCTAACCCTATGATTATATACCCTTTTTACAAATAACATCCTGCCTCTTCTAGAAATAACCTTCTTTCCTTCAAAATGGCAGCTTCTCAGGAAGATTGTATAGTATAATATTAAGATCACTGAACCATTAGTCAGGAGTCCTGAATTCTACTCCAGATTATGCCACTGACAAGCACATAATTTTAGCAAATCACTTCATCTCCATGTGCCTCAGTTTCCTCATATGTAAGTAGTGAATGTAAAGAGTGCTACATTAAGAGTCAAAGTGTCTGAGTGAGTCCTGATTCACTTCCTAGTTGAGCACTCTTTCTCCAACTCTCTGGACTTGTGATATATTAACTATAATCTGTCAAGTCTCTTTGATCTCTAAATCTGTGCTCCTGTGGTTGATAACTAGATTGGCCCTTTCCAGCTGTAAGGATTGCATTTATGACTCTAGTCAAAGAAGGCTTCATAAAGCAAAGGAGACATATAGACTTGAAGGATAAGTGTACACCCCAATCTAGGGACACATAATGAATTAAACTTTGAGACTAAAAGGATAATATGGTTTAATGAATCAGTATAAGAAGACTTGTGTTAAAATTATTACTTTATTGCTTACTATTTGTGTGTCCTTTTGAAAATCAGTGTACCTCTGTAGACTTGTGTTTTCTCATCTTTAAAATGAGAGTTGAATTCAATGACATCTGAGGTTCTTTCTACTCCAAATGCTAGGATACAATGAGGTAAGAAGGAGTATGGTATGTGTCAGTGAACAGTGAGATAAAATGCAGGTTCTTTGAAGATAGGAACGGTTTCATTTTTGCCTTTATGTCTCTGATGATGTCCTTTATGTCCCATGGTGTCCATGCATGTGCTAAATGTTTAATTAATGATGACTGATTGGACCAGAAAGTACATATTAAGCAGTAAAAGAAAATAAAATTGAGTAATAGGGTAGGAACAGATTGTGAAGAGAGTTGAAAGCCAGGCAGAGGAATTTCGATTTTATTAATTTGTTAGAAGGGTGCCACATAAATGTTTCAACAGAGGAGTGACCTGATGAAAAGGAAGATGATGATAATATTGACAGGTATGATAAGTTGGAGAGGGGGTAGCCTGGTGGTAGTTAGACTAGATTGGCACGGAGGGGAATTATAGTAGAACAGGGGTAAAATTATAAAGACCTGGATTGTCCATGACAGTGGCAAATGGAGAGGAAAAGAAAAGTCCAAGAAACATTTCCAAGGAGGATGGGACAAAATGCGTTGGCTTGCTTCACCTAGAGAATGAAGGGACAGGAAGAATCAAATATGACTCCAGAATTTATGACATGAAAGACTAAAACAATGGTGGTTTCACTGTCAGAAATTATCCATTTCTGTTGCACATTTTTTTTCTACCATTCTCTCCATTTGTCTACCCCTTCCTCCTCAATAGAATTTACTGACCCCAAGTTCTTATAGATGTTAGTGATTTTAAGACGTATGTTTTTAGAAAATAGCATACTACAAAACATTTCGTTGTTGATTAAACATGGCTGTTTTATGAAAAGGAAACACATTAGGGTTGTAACAGCCGAATGACACAGGTGTTTCTTTGTCACAGCCACCACAAATAGTTTCTCAATTAGAAACTCTTGTTCCAGGGTTTTTTGGTTGAACCATCCATATAATAATAGCTTCCTAATCATAGGCTATAAGTCTCCATGTTTAGCATTGTGGCCTCGCAAAGGGGGCATTTTTATTCATCTGGTTCTAATGAAGAAATGAAAGCCCAGTTTAAAGACTACCTTCTGTTACTGGGGAACATCTAGCAAGTGGCATTTAGAATCCCCTTCCAAATAAAATGGCCCCATTGGAACATAATGATATTCAGTCATCAGCACAGAAATATTAAGTTTGAGATAAAACATAGCAACAAGATACGAATATCTAGCTGCTTACTCTACTAGCAAGTGGTAATTTTGAAATGTATATTATATTGAACTATATTTGGGGTAAGAGGAGATGAGGGGGAGGCTTGAAATTATACTGTTAAAAGGAAAAAAAGGAAACTGTATCTATTATTTTCTGCATAGTGGATATGTAATTACATTCTGCCAATCTCAATTTCCCCTACTGTTTCAATGATGCTCTTTTTCACATCACATTTGACATTCTCTTGGCATTTAGCCTTCTGAAATCACAATGTCCAGCCCACTTGAGGGACGGACAGCTACATACTGCCCATGAACATAGAGATTTCTCCCCATCCTTCCTCTACTAGGTGTAATATAGTGAAGCCTATCTCACTGCTCTTCATAAAATTCTTAGAGATAGTAATAACAATAAGGTAACATTTATATGGTGCTTACTACTTGACAATGATTATCTCATTTGACCCTTACAACAACTTTGGGAGGCGAGTGCTATTATTATTCTGATTTTAACAAATGAAAAAACTGAGGCAAACAGAGGTTAAGTGATTTACCCAGGTTCATACAGTTATTTA
The DNA here is from genome assembly GCF_900497805.2 of Vombatus ursinus. Taxonomy (NCBI): domain Eukaryota; kingdom Metazoa; phylum Chordata; class Mammalia; order Diprotodontia; family Vombatidae; genus Vombatus; species Vombatus ursinus. The sequence goes on along the minus strand of NW_020954610.1, from coordinate 14,541,139 downwards.
TACCACTCAATACCTATGTAACATTGGTGCTGCTATTATATTATTCTTTTTGTTTTTATTCCAAAGTGGTAATAAGTAGAATTATTTTTTCTTTTAAGTGAGACGATTGGGGTTAAATGACTTGCCCAGGGTCACACAGCTAGTAATTGTCAAGTGTCTGAGGCCACATTTGAACTCAGGTCCTCCTGACTCCAAGACCAGAACTCTATCCACTGTGCCATCTAGCTGCCCCTAAGTAGAAGATATTTTAATGAATGTATAACTTATAACTAAATGAGTCTCTGGGCTTATTAACTGATAGACAGTCAGGAATTAAAAAAAAATATTTTCCATTGGTCATGAGCATTTGGAGGCTTTTTGCAGGGATAGAAAAGGAAAGTGTTCCAAAGAGAAAAAAAGAGATTCTAATTTGAAAGAACAATGAGGCATGGAGAGTTTTCATAAACCCCAAAGTTAGCTATACCAATATCTCTAATTAGACGAAGGAACCCTCTGCAGAGACTTCAGAGCTGTGTCTAGGCACATGGCAAGCTTTGGAAGCATTTACATTTCAGACCCTGTGAGTAGGTATTGGTGAATATCCAGAATGGGGAGTTAGTCTTAATCACATTTGTTCACTTCTCCTGCCTGGAATTCTTTTATTTGTGGTCTCTTTGGTATTTTGGTGGAACTTGTGTTTCTAATCATATCACTCTGTAGTTATAAACTTTCTCTGTATGGCTTCACATCTGACACAAAAACACAATGCTTGCCACACCACTATTCTTTAGTATGGGGACATGATAGGAGGGAAATTTGCACACTAGAGAAGGAAATGGCAAACCACTTCAGTATCTTTGCCAGGAAAATCCCATGGACAAGTCCATGGCATCACAAAGAGTTGGACAGGACTGAACAACAATAATTAAAACAAAAAGGGAAATTTTGCTGTTCCCTTGTAGCCGGGAGGTTGACACTGCTATATTACAGGAGATGACCAGTGGCTTGTGGTAACATCTAAAGAAGAGAGGGAGAATAGCAGGATTACAGAAGTAGAGCTAAGAGACCTTAGAGTTATAAATATCATCCACTGTCTTCTGAGTGAAGAATTATTTACTCTGGATTTGAAAGTTCCATTTTACTTGCTAAGTATTGTTGCTGTTGCAAAAGGTTTGTTTGCTTGTTTGTTTGTTTTTTTGGTGGGTGGTCTAAAAATGCTTATTTATATTGGATATTAAAGCCTTTATTCCTCAATTGGAATATTTGGAGTTGAGATGAATTGTGTAAGGATAATTGTGCTTACCCTTTCTTGGTAAAGAGGAACTATGAGACTAGCAAGCCTCAGGCAAGTTTTCACATCACAAGAGAGTTGATGCTTAATCATAATAATTATTATGTTTATTATTATTATAGCTAGCATTTACATGGCCTTTAAGCCCGTTATAATATTATCTCAGTTAATCCTCTTAACAACTGTGGGAGATGAGTGCCATTATCATCCCATTTTACAGTTGAAGAAACTGAGGTAAGCAGCAGTTCTAATTTGCCCAAAGTCACACTTCCCCACCAAAAGTGATCTATGTCTACACAGTTCAGAGTACCATGCTAGGGTTGCAGTAATACTGGTAATTTAATCAACTCAGGTAGAAAAAAAAATCTGTGCTGTGACCTAGATTATAATAACACAAATTTTCGTAGTGTTTTTGCATTTGCAATGTCTTTCACATACATTAGGTCATTTGATTCTCAGAACAGTCCTCTAAGGTAAGTGCTACAGGTATTACTATTTCTACTTTGAAGATGAGAAAAGTGAGGCAGAAAGAAGTTAGGCAATTTCCTCAGGGTCCCACAGTTATTTAGTGCCTTTAGTGAGGTAGAATCTTCCTAATTTTATGCCCAGTACTCTATTCACTGCAGAATGCTGCTTTGCCTTTTGGCCATCCTGTGCGTACCAATTAAACTTGAAGTTACAAGTGCTTTACAGATTCACAAGTCCTCAGCCTCTTTTCAAAACTCTGTTGGTTTGCTTTCATTTTTGCTTCCTGGCCAGCCCCTGTAAGATAAATAAACAGCCTTGGAAATCGGTTGGTGAAAGTGCAGACTGCCCTAATAATCCTTGGTAGACTCTATGCTAGCTTGCTCTCAGTTTACAGGGAAGTCACAAGCTTTCCTAAGGAGGAGGAGCATCCTCATTTCCTATCTGCACTGTAGTATATTTTGACCTTGTACAAATCAGGGAGAAAACATGGCGGGCTGGCCAGGGAGTAAGGTGTGACTGAGTGACATCATCACCCCATCCTTTAGGGCTTTTGGAGGAGGAACAGAGGATAAAATCAATAGGGACACCCGCCTTTTTAGGCCCTGGAGGGATGGGGTGACCAATTTACATGTTAGAAGGGAAACTGTGGTATTTCACTCACAAGACAAAGGTTGAGCTTCCTTTCTTGGACAATAACCTGGCTGTTATTACTTAGCTGCTCCTTTGCCAAGGTAACACTGAGCACCTGGGATAAGCCTCTATCCTTGTGCAGTGAGTAAATATGTTTCAAGAAGAGAGAAATAACTTCTGCTTTCAGGAGCCCAGATGGTGGAGTAAGAAGTAAGTTACTCTTACCCTCCCTTATTGACCTGTGATAGCCCAGAAAATATCATCCCAGGAAAAACCCCAGAACAGCTGAGCCAGCAGAAAGACAGGGTGCAACAGTCTTGTAGCCCAGGAAGCTTGGGGAATTAATGGGAAACACCCCTCTTGCCCTGGGGGAGGTAGAGGAGCATAGGATGGGATCACATCCCAGCTGAGCATACCAGGAAGAGATCCTGAGCCCCAGGGTAGTGGAGCAGGCAAAGGCCAATACGAGGACCCCCAAGTACCTCAGTACAGATAAGGGAACCAGTAGATACCAGCTTGGAAAATCACCACATGTGATGGCCTTCTCTAGAACAAAGGAGGGAAAAGGGGAAAGAAAAGGGAAGGGAGATAGAAGGGAGGGAAGAAGTAGTAAGGGTAAAGGGGATGAAAAGGGAGGGGGCTATTAGAAGGGAGGCAGGACTGAAGGAGGTGGTGGTCAAAAGCAAAACACTAGTGAGGAGGGGAAAGAAGAAAGAAGAAAGAAAAGCATAAACAGGGGGGAAAGGATGGAGAGAAAGACACAAATAGTGATCATAACTGTGAATGTGAATGCGATGAACTCTACCATAAAATAGAAGCTGACAGAGGAGTGGATTAAAAAACATAATCCTACAATATGTTGTTTACAAGAAACACATTTCAAGCAGAGGGATACACACTGTGTAAAAGTAAAAGGCTGGAGCAGAATATATTCTATGTATTCTGAGAGTAGCAATCCTGATCTCAGACAAAGCAAAAGCAAAAATAGATCTAAGTGAAAGAGAGAAGGAAGGAAACTACATCCTGCTAAAAGGTACCATAGACAATGAAGTGATATCGTTATTAATCATATATGCACCAAGTGATATAGCATCCAAATTCTTAGAGAAATTAAGGGAGTTAAAGGAAGAAATGGATAACAAAACTATACTAGTGGGGGACCTCAACCTCCCCTTCTCAGAACTAGATAAATTGAATCACAAAATAAACAAGATAGAAGTTAAGGAGATGAATAGAATTTTAGAAAAGTTAGATATGGTTGACCTCTGGAGAAAACTGAATGGGGATAAAAAGGAATATGCCTTTTTCTTGGTGGTATATGGCACGTGCAAAAAAATTGAGCCCATACAAGGGCATAAAAATGTCACAATCCAATGCATAAAGGCAGAAATCTCAAATGCATCCTTTTCAGATCATGATGCAATAAAAATTATATGTCCTAAAGAGACATGGAAAGATAGACTAAAAATTAATTGGAAACTAAATAATCTAATCCTAAAGCATGAGTAGGTCAAACAACAAGTCAATAACTTCATCCAAGAAAATGACAATAAAGAGAAAACAAGCCAAAACTTCTAAGATGCAGTGAAAGCAGTTCTTATAAAAAATTTTATATCTCTCAATGCTTACATGAATGAAATAGATTGGGTATGCTAAAAAAAGCTAGAAAAGGAACAAATTAAATATCCCCCAATTAAATAGCAAATTAGAAATTCTGAAAAACAAAGAAGAGATTAATAAAATTGAAATTAAGAAAACTATGGAACTAATAAATCTAAGAGCAGGTTTTATGACAAAAAAACAATAAAATAGATAAACCTTTGGCTAATTTGATTAAAAATAAAGAAAGAAGAAAACCAAATTACCAGCATCAAAAATGAAAAGGGTGAATTCACCATCAATGAAGAGGAAATCAAAACAGTGATTAGGTGCAATTTTGCCCAACTGTATGCCAATAAATTTGATAATCTTAGTGAAATGGATGAGTATTTTCAAAAATATAAATTGCTCATATTACAGGAAGAGGAAATAAAATACTTAAATAACCCCATTTCAGAAAAATAAATTGAATAAGCAATCAATGAACTCCCCAAGAAAAGATCTCCAGGGCCAGATGGATTTACAAGTGAATTCCATCAAACATTTAAACAATTAATTCTAATACTACATAAAGTATTTGGGGAAATGGGTGAAGAAGGAGGCTATCAAATTCATTTTATGATACAAATATAGTACTGATACCTAAACCAAGAAAAGCCAAAACAGAGGAAGAAAATTATAAACCAATTTCCCTAATGAATATAGATGCAAAAATTTTAAATAAAATATTAGCAAAGAGATTACAGCAACTTATCACAAGAATAATACATTATGACTAGGTAGGATTTTTACCAGGAATGCAGGGCTAGTTCAATATTAGGAAAACTATCAGCATAATTGACCATATCAACAACAAAACTAACAGAAATCATACAATTATCTTAATACATGCAGAAAAAGCATTTGAGAAAATACAACACTCATTCCTATTTAAAAAAATAAGAGAGCCTAGGAATAAGTGGAGTCTTCCTTAAAGTGACAGGCAGCATCTATCAAAAAACCATCAGCAAGCATTATATGTAATGAAAATAAGCTAGAAGCATTTCCAATAAGATTGGGGGTGAAACAAAAATATCCATTATCACCACTGTTATTCAATATTGTACTAGAAATGTTAACTTTAGCAATAAGAGAAGAAAAAGAAATTGAAGAAATTAGAATAGGCAAAGAAGAAACAAAACTATCACTCTTTGTATATGATATGATGCTATACTTAGAGGATCCTAGAGAATCAAGTAAAAAATTATTTGAAATGGTAAACAAATTTAGCAAAAGTGCAGGATATAAAATAAACCCACATAGATCATTGGCATTTCTATATATTACTCATAAAATCCAACAACAAGAGAGAGAGAATTCCATTTAAAGTTATTGTAAACATTATAAAATATTTAGGAGTCTACCTGCCAAAACAAACTCCGGAACTATATGAACACAACTACAAAACACTTTTCACACAAATCAATTCAGATCTAAATAATTGGAAAAATATCAGTTGCTCATGGGGAAGCCTAGCTAATATAATAAAAATGAGAGTTCTACCTAAATTAATTGGCTTATTTAGTGCCATAGCAATCAAACTACCAAAAAAATTATTTTATAGAACTAGAAAAAACAATAACAAAATACATCTGAAAGAACAAAACATCCAGAACCTCAAGGGAACTAATCAAAAGAAACGCAAAAGAACAGTTTTGCCAGATCTTAAATTGTATTATAAAGCAGCAGTCATCAAAACTACTTGGTATTGACTTAGAAATAGAATTTTGGATCAGTGGAATAGGTTAGGTATGCAAGACACAACAGTCAATGACTATAGTAATCTACTATTTCATAAATCCAAAGACCCCAGCTTCTGGGGTCTCACTATTTTACAAAAACTTCTGGGAAAACCAGAAAAGAGTATGGCAGAAACTAGGCATAGATCAATGTCTTACTCCCTATACCAAGATAAAGTCAAAATGGGTACATGATTTAGCTATAAAGACTGATACTACAAGCAAACTAGGAGAGCCAGGAATAGTTTACCTATCAGCTCTATGGAGAAGGGAAGAATTTGTGACCAAACAAAAGATAGAGAATATTATGAAATGCAAAATGGATGACTTTGATTACATTAAATTAAAAAGGGTTTTCACAAACAAAGCCAATACAGCCAAGATTAGAAGGAAAGCAGAAAGCTGAGAAATAATTTTTTATAGCCAGTGTTTCTGATAAAGGCTACATTTCTCAAATATATAGAGAATTGAGTCAAATTTATAAGAATACAAGTCATTCCCCAATTGATAAATGGTCAAAGGATATGAATAGGCAGTTTTCAGAGGAAGAAACTAATGCTATCTCTAGTCATATGAATAAAAGCTCTAAATCACTATTGATTAGAAAAATGCAAATCAAAACAATTTTGAGGTACCCATATCAAAACAGGAAAATGATAAATGTTGGAGAACATGTGGGGGAAAATGGAACACTAATGCATTGTTGATGGAGTTGTGAAATGATCCAACAATTTTGGAGAGCAACTGGGGACTATGCCCAAAGGGCTATAAAAATGTGCATACCCTTTGACCCAGCAATAGCACTTCTACAGCTGTATCCCAAAGAGATCATACACATGGGAAAAGGACAAACATGTACAAAAATATTTATATCAGCTCTTTTTGTGGTGGCAAAGAATCGGAAATTCAGAGGATGCCCAAAAATTGTGTTATATGAATGTAATGGAATACTGTTGTGCTATAAGAAATGATAAGCAAGCAGACTTCAGAAAAACCTGGAAAGACTTGTATGCTCTGATGCTGAGTGAAATGAGCAGAACCAGGAGAACATTGTACAAAGTAACAGCCATGTTGTGCGATGACTAACTTTGATAGACTTAGCTCTTCTCATCAATGTAAGGATCTTAAACATCTCAAAGTCTCATGATGGAAAGTGGTATCCACATCCAGAAAAAGAACTATGGAGTTTGAATGCAGACTGAAGCATACTATTTGGTCTTTTTTTTCCTTCTGTTTTGTTTTGTTTCTTCTTTCTTGTGGTTTCTTCTGTTGGTTCTAATTCTTCTTTACAACATGACTAATGTGAAAATATTTTTAATAGGAATGTATATATAGAGCCTATATCAGATTGCATGTTGTCATGAGGAGGGAGGGGGAGAAAATTTAAAACTCAAAATCTTATGGAAGTGAATGTTGAAAACTAAAAATAAATAAATTTATTATTTAAAAAAATGAAGAGAGAAATAATTTCATTTTAAGAAGTTACCAGGCAGCACACAAAACAGGGATATGTGATGTCATTGTTTCTCCCAGTGTGGAAATTCCATCTACCAATGTAGATCAGTAGCACATGTATAACTCAGAGTCTTAGAGAAGCATTTGAGGCACCCATAAAGTCAAATGACTTGCCCAGCCACCATCACCAGAAGCAGGATTTGAACCAAAGCCTTTCTGATTTGAAAATTATCTCTTTATTCAGTCCACCATGATGCCTCTAATGACTAATGGGAAGTGAGCTAGCATAGTGGATAGAGTGCTGGATTCTGGTGTCAGGAAGACCAGAGTTCAAATCTGGCCTCAGATACTTACTAGCTGTGTGACCCTGGGCAAGTCACTTTACTTCTAGATGCATCAGCTTCCTCAGCTGTGAAATGGGGAGGGGGGTCATATTAGCACCTACCTAGGGTTATTGTAAGAATCAAATAAGATAATATTTATGAAATACTTAGCGCAGTGCCTGGCATGTAGTAGATGCTTAAGAAATTCTTGCTCTTTTCCCTTTTCCCCCTTCCCTATTTCTAATATAGCTTTGAAGTTAGAAATGTAAAATTGTCCCTACAAAAGAGCTGTTGTTGTTGTCGTTGTTTTTCAGTCATGTCTGACTCTTCATGACCCCTTTGGGGTTTTCTTGACAAAGATATGGAAATGATTTTGCCATTTCCTTCTCCAGCTAATTTTACAGATGAAGAAACTGAGGCCAACAGGATTAAGTGACTTGCCCAGTGTCACACAGCTAGGAAGTGTCTAAAGCCAGATTTGAACTCAGGAAGATGAATCGTCCTGACTCCAGAATGGAGACTCAATCCACTGTAACACCTATTTGCCCCCACAAAAGAGTTAAGGACATCACAAAACCCACTCCCTATCTCTTTGAGGGTGTATAGCTAGTTCACCAGCCCCCAGATCCTTTAATGATGATTTATGATGGTCTAAATGTTAACATCAGGACCTTTCAGAACTTTGAGGTATCCTTTTGTTAGGTATCATTAGGTTTTGGCACAATAAATTAATCAATGAGTACTTATGCACTACATACTAGGCACTTGCCAGGCACTGGGGAGGTATAAATACAAAGAGGGAAGTAATTCTCACTCAGCTTGTATTCTAATGGGGAAGCAAAACATGCATATGTAAGTACATACAAAATAACATTTTTGAAAAATATAAAATAATTTAAAATAAGGTAGTTAGGGAAGGAACTAGCAGTTGGAGGAAGCAGGAAAGAGTTCATGTGGAAGGTGATGTTTGAGCTGGATCTTGAAGGAAGTATTGGATTCTATGAGGCTGAGTTCTTCAAGGACAGAATGCATGGTAAATGCATGAGGGATGGCCAGTACAAAGGTATGGAGATAAGAGATGAAGTGTGTGGAACAGAGAAAAGGCTATTTGGGCTTTATCACAATACATAGGAAAAATAGGTTGGAACCAGGCAGTAAATGACTTTAAAAGGTAAACAGAGGCATTTATATTTAATTGTAGAGGCAATAGGAGGCCACTGAGGTTGATTGAGTAGGGGAGTAACTTAGTCATATCTATGCTTAACAAATAACTTTAGTAGCTCTGTGGAGGATAGACTGGAATGGGGAAAGAACTGAGACAGAGAGACAATCTAGGTGAGAGGTCATGAGGATCCAAATTAAGGTTGCAGTTATATGAGTAGGAAGGGGTGAGATGCAAGTGATATTGTGGAGGTAGAAACAGAAAGATTTGGCATTTGATTGAATATAGGTGGAAAGGAAGAATGAAGAGGAAAGGATAAAACTGAGGTTATGGACCTGGGAGACTGGAAGAATGGTGGTGCCTTTGACAGAAATAGGGATGTTTGGAAGGAAAGATGATGTTATGTTTGGGTTATGTTGAATTTGAGATGTCTCAAGGATATCCTTTTTTATTTTTTTCAATTAATAGGCATTTATTTTCTCTTCTTCTTAACCCCATTGTGGGGAAAAATAAGTCTTATAAAAAAATATGCATGGCCAAGCAATACAATTTCCCTCATTAGTTGTATCCCAGAATGTACTTCTCATTCTGCATCCTGAATCTATCACCTCTCTCTCTCATAAGGTGGGTAGCATGCTTTATCCTTGGTTCACCAAAATTGTGGCTGGTCATTGCATTAATCAAAGCTCTCAAGTCTATTGGAGTTGTTTGTCATTCAAATGTTGTGGTTATTGAATAATTTATTTTCCTGGTTCTACTTACTTCACTCTGCATTATTTCATATGAGTCTTCCCAGATTTCTCTGAAAACCATCCTTTATGTAATTCCATATGGCACAATAGAGGGACATCCAGTTTGAAATGTCAAATAGACAATTAATTGGTAACGTGTAGGAATGTTGGTTGTTCTATAGTTCTAGTTTTCTGTAGCACGATAAGATTTACAAAGTTCTTTCCTTACAACGAGAGGTAATTGTGAGGTTCAAGAATTACTATCCTCATTTTTCATATGAAGTAATTGAGGCTCAAAAAGATACTATGATTCATCCAAGGTCACATAGGTAGCAAGTGTCATGGCCAGGGATTTGAATACAGATCTCTTTACTCCAAGTCCCATATCCTTCAGTATTCTTTCCATATTTCTAGTTAAATCATATTTTTATTGATGTTTAGCCATTTTTCAGTGACATCTGACTCTTAATTTCCTTTTCCTGCTCATTTTACAGATGAGGAAACTAAGGCAAACAACCGGGGTCACACAGCTAGTAAGTGTACCAGATATTAAATTTTTTAATTGGAAAGAAGTTTCTTTGAAAAGGAAAAATTCTACTAAAAGAGGCAAGAGTTTGAGAATGGGTTTCCAATTATTTCAGAAGCCACATGCATTTCACGATTCTGCAGCATTTTTATTGACAACAAAATAAATCCAGTGAAGGAAGACCCAGAATGAACTTCATCTGCTTCTTTTCACACTTGACTTCCTATTGTGTGAATAAAGCATGGTCTGCCCTGTAGGTTTCCAAAAACCCAGTGCATATATTCTTGGTCCAAACTGTCTCCATCCCAACCATCTCCCTCCCCACCCCCCAGCCATAAGATATTTTAAAATCTGAAACACTTTAGAAATGTTTTGGTGTGTGTGTGTGTGTGTGTGTTTTAAGCAGAAACTACTTAAATGGGTCATTTGTCTTGTAAGGATTTCATTGTTTCTATTTGCCTCCCTATTTTGTCATGCTCTGTTCAATATGTAAGCATGATCCAGAATGGAATATACTTTAAACCTTTCCCTCCCTTCTACACTCACCCCACCCCTACAATCCACCTATTCCTATCTTGCAGATTTTATTCTTTTATTTTTTCTTTTCTGCCCCACCAAATCTCAACTAGAACTTGTTTCCATGTGAAATCTAGTTAGATCTATTTCAAGTACCTGAAAATGGGAAATTCCTTTCTCTTTCATCCTGTTCCCCATGTAGGCTTTGGTCCAATGGTGTTAAGGTTGCCCTTTGGACCAATATTTGCATCATTTCTTCTGCCTGAATTTCTATGGTTTATTCCAGAGATTGTTCACTTTGTTCCTTTCTTTACTCATCTGCTGTACCTCTGAACCTCCTTTAATATGGCTATTAGTTAAGAATAACTAGATAAGCAAAGGGATGAAAATACATCCAGGTCACTACCCCCTCCCAAATAATCCATTTGAAAAATATAGATTAAAAGTTGATTCTCCCTCTCTTTTTTTGGAGAGATTGGGCATCATAAACACAGGACATTCTATGTAGTCATATTATGTTGATGTACCAGTTTTGATTAACAACTCTTTTTCACTTTTTTTCCTTTGTTACAAATGATGTTTCACCATTGAGGGTGGAAGTGAAAAGATGTATCCAGAAATGATAGTAACATATAAGCAAAAGGTAGCAATAAATATTTTTTTCAGCCAAAGACAAGGTTTATTAAAGATCTGCCATATTAGTCAGACTCTTGAGGATTCTGAGTGTGAGGCATTGGCTAGATTCTAAGAATCTGAGCATTGGCTAGATTTTAAGAACCTGAGCCTCTTAATGGAGACAAGATGGACCGTATATACAGAAGACTATGGGAGGGATCCAGGAATGGCCAAGTAGTTTGGGGTAACTGGAGGAGGGGTCTAAGGAAGGTCTGAATGGGAACAGCCAGTAAGCTGGGATGAACAGAAGTCCTGGGACCTGGACCACATGGCCAGGATTAAAGGTGGAAAATGGCCAGGGACCATAGGGAGGTAAGACAATGGAGGGGAGATTGGGTGTAGCCACGATGAAAGGCCAGTTGATGGGATTATAGCCTCAGGCAAATGTCAGAGATTTGGCCTTGTGGGAAAGTCCTGGGTTTTTCCTTTTTGGGGTCTAGATCCCATCCTCATCATTCCCCCCTCAAACAAATGGGACCCAAATTCTTTTGGGGTGAGAGGCGAAGATCTCGGCTTCTGAAACTACTTCCTGCTGGCAAGAGGTGTAGAGTTTTTCCTGCCTCAAGGGGGTCCCAAAGACGAAGTTGGCTGAAACTGAGCACAGGCTGCATGCAGGGAACAATGAGGAGACATTGGCTGGTACCTGCTGTTTGCTACCAACTGTAGGTGAATGGCCTATAGTCTGGAAGACACAAATCTGAGAGAAAAGACTGCAGGGCCCAGCTATGACAAGATGAAACATTTTTAGCTCTGTTTGGATTCAGATAATTCAGTTTTCCAAACATACATTATCAAATTCCCCTCACAGCCAGACTCAGGAGTAGCCAGGTGGGTAACATTCCCTTTCAAAGGAACATAATGGGGAAACTGAGCCAAGAGGATCCCATCTTAGACTGAGGCTAAAATTGTCCTTTCAGCTTTTCCCAATGTTGACTTCCCACCAGTATCACATTCTCTGAGTAACTTGTGGCATTTCTCTCAGATGGTAGGTTATTGATTATCAATGGATTATGATCCATCAGACAACTCGAAATAAAATCCTATGAGTTTTTACCTCCCACAACAAGTTTCACTAATCACAGCTTAGGAAAAACTTTTCCAGGATTTACATCTCAAATTTAAATTTGTCCTGGTGTAAAAAGCCAATTGTTAAAGATTTCTGTACACTGGCAAATTCTCAGCAAGCCATAACCCAAACAAGCTTTTCAGTTAGTTTACACATTAAAACAAAAACAGTAGCAGTAACCAAATTATGAAAAGTTGCTTGAGATAACTGATACAAAACGTTCACCAATTTTAAACTTGAAACAAACCCATTATAAATCAGGTGACTTCAGTTTTGTTAAATGGATTTCCAAATTACTTTACACAGAGAATCAACATCTCATCATTAACAGTTAAAACTACAACTTTAAGAAGAGCATGCTTACCTAAGTTTGAAGGCTATCCTTGAGCAGGATGTGCTGAACCTGGTTGATACTTCCAGGCAAAGGTTGCCTTAGGGCCCAAAGCCATTGCTAGGGGGCCCATGCTGTAGCTGGAGCACCTCCCACATCCTTCCTTTGGCAGGTGGGGGAAGGTAAAATCATAGGTGAGGGGTAAGGGGGAAACTCTCTTCTCTTATGAGAGGGGTTAACCCTCTTGACTCAAGGGAAGAGAGTGGAAGAAAAGGGTGTAAGATATTTTTAGCTGTTCTAACTTTTCCCTGTAACTTCTATGAAGGAGGATTCAGGTGTGTAGAGGGAAGGGAGTAAGTAAGGCTCAGGGAACCAAAAAGCAACTGCAGTTTTCCCCAATTCTTTAGCACTGAGAGAATTAACATAATTGGTTATACACTTCTGGATAGGGCGTCTGTCCTTGTCCTTTGTGCTGTGGAAGGTGTATCGAGGTCCATGGTCTCAAATCGACTCAGTGAACCGAGAGCCTGAGAGAGTCAGGCCGAGTGCAAGACAGCCTCATAACTGTCTTCCTGAAAAGCACCTCCAAGCCTTGGTGCTTGGAGAGCTACCTCAACTGCAGAGCAAGAAAGGAGGGGAGAGGGGAGGCTAATATACCTTCCAGTCTTGGCTGGAGAAGAACTTGGGGTTAGGCAGTTTCCCCATATAGGCCACCAAAATGATGAGGTTTAGGGATTCAGCGGTGCTGGGACCCCAAGATCACAACACTCAGGTCCTGCCTGAAAGAACTCGACCCAAGCCTTCTTTCAGCCAAAGACAAGGTTTATTAAAGATCTGCCATATTAGCCAGACTCTCGAGAAATCTGAGAGTCTGTGAGATATTGGCTAGAGTCTAAGAATCTGAGCATTGGCTAGATTTTAAAAACCTGAACCCCAATAAATATTTTAAAAAAGAGAGAGAGACAGAGAAAGAAAGACACAGAGAGAGACAGACAGACAGACAGACCTTGAAAAATTTGACATTAGCTGTGGAAACACCCATAGTGCTTCACGTCTGCAAAGAATGGAAGGAGAGGGCTTCTCATGTCTTTATATTTGGGTCTCATAATTTCATGTCATTAAGTTTCACATTGTTGAGGCATGGATTGAGGGTTCACTGGCCAGAGTCTTTGCTCTGAATCACAGCTAGGTCTCCTTTTCTTGGCTTTCCTCCTTTCCTCCTTGACCTAATCAAGTGCCTTCCTCTTTTTGCAAGGTAGAAGGCTAGAGGAGAGAGGGTGAGAAGGGTGTTTCTGGAAGAGTCTATAGCATAGGGAATCCCTGACATAAGACTGGGTGAAAGGCTTTCACCTCCCCTCTCCTTCCTGAAGTAATGTGGGGGCTGGTTGGGGAGGAGCATATCAGGCACATATTTCATTTATTGTGGGGGGAGAGTAGTTAAAAAGTTAAATGGTTCTAGGGAAAGTAAATAACTTGTTAACTTGTCTGGTGATCAAAAGTCATCATAATTTCTTTTTTAAAGATGTGGAGATGAAATAGACCCGAGAGGTCATCCAGTTCAACCCCCTTATTTCATAGATGAGTAAACAGACCCAGAGAGGTGAGGCATTTTGCCTGCTTACTCACACAGGTAGTTAGAGTCTAGGATTTTTGGACTCAGGTTGAGTACCCTTTCCACTGCACTAACTCCACATCCAACTTTCTTTCCAATAAAGTATTTTGTGTTTCTCTGGCAACAAGAATTGCTTAAATATTCAGCTAAAAGATAGTAGGAACTAGAAAAACTGGGAACCACTTCTCTACATAAGGCACTCAGAGGCATTAGGAAACACACACACACAGGGAACCTGAATGCCCCAGGCATCCCAAAGTGTACTGGTTTAGTTTCTAAAGAGATCGCCCAACTCCCCAAACTTGAATTGAAGTGTATAGGGGAGGGGCATTTCTCCCCAATGCAGCAGTTGCTACACTTGGCAGGGCAGAGGCCATAAGAACACTGAGTTAGGCTGAAGTCCTGTTCTCCTGAAAAGTTTCTATAGAAGAGTAATCATCATGATTACATATGAGGTCTAGGAAATGCAATGGTTATTTTCTGATCATCTTCTGGGTACCATGCAGTGTGGTCCAATGGAAAGACCACTGGCTCTGGAGTCATAGGAGCAAGATTCAGGACCCATCTCTTATTCTCACTACAGATATGGCCTTGTGAAACTCATTACCCTTCCTAGGCGTCTATTTTCTCATTTGTAAAATGGGAAGGGGGTTAGAGTAGAAAGGTGTCTTCCAGCTCTAGATCAGCCAACAAACATTTATTTAGTGCTTGTTATTATAGACCACATCCTGCTCCCTGGCTAAGAAAATTCTCCACAAGAATCCTGTCTCTCAACTCCATCTCTGAGTTAGGTCAGTGTGTTGTTATTTAGTATTTTCAACTGCATTCAACTCTTTGTGACCCCATTTGGAGTTTCTTGGCAAAGATACTGGAGTGGTTTGTCATTTCCTTCTCCAGCTCATTTTAAAATGAAGCAAACAGGGTTAAGTGACTTTCCCAGGGTCGCACAACTAGTAAGTGTCTGAGACCAAATTTGAATAATGGAAGATATCTTCCTGACTCCCTCCCTCGCACTCTATCCACTGGGCCACCTAGCTGCCCTGGGTCAGTGTAGTAGTGCTAAACTTAGAATCAGGAAGACCTGAGTTCAAGTCCCATCTCAGATATTTACAAGTCATTAAACTTTCTGTGCCTTGGTTTCCTCATCTGTAAAATAAGAGAATTGAATTTAATGCCTTCTAAGTTTCCTTCCAGTTCTAAATCCTATGATGCTCCAAATCCCTTTTGCTCTTAATCAATAAACATTTAAGACCTACAATGTGCTTGGCACTGTGATAGACATATAGTGATACAAGGACAAAATTGAGACTGTCCCTTCCTTCAAGAAGCTTACGTTCTACTGAATGGATAAACAGATAAGTAAATAGATTACATATACAAGAGAAATAATGCAGTAATTTGAGGAGGGAAGGATGACTAAAAATCAAAAGTACTCCAACTTTTTTCTTGGTGTATTTCTAAGGCTACCAGGGCCATATTGCACTGTTTGATATCTTCCCCCCCCCCCCCACCCCCACTCACCTCAGCTGTTGGAGCCAAGTAATGTAATGTCAGCCCTGGCTGAAGATCCTTTCGCTATTAGGAGACAGATGGGCACCAGCTGGAACTTCCTCGGGCACAATGAGACATGATAGCCATGTCCCCCCTCTGCCTCCCACATGAGCTTGGCACAGTTTCTCATTTCAGCCCATTTCAGTTTCCCTCTACACTCTAGGGCCTTGGCTTACAGCCAGGAGTGTCTTGTATAATTGGGAAATAGTTAAGACCCTATGGGAAACTAGATATTATGATAAGGTCTGTGCTACGGATTGGAATGGTCTCATAAGTGACCCATGTGAAGCATCCATCCTCATTTTCATGAGTGTGGCATCATTTCCCAGTACCTTCTCTAGTTCCCCTTATTTCTGCAGGATTTTTCCTCCAGATGTTCACAGGTCTGGAATGAATGCCCAAAGGCTACACTGCAATGTATCAGACACATGAGACTGTGACCCCATGGATGATGAGGCTCATTGAAAAGCAATTGGGTTTTTGTTTGTTTGTTTTCCCAAAGGAGCAAATGTTAATGTGTATCTCTTCATTCTAATCTTACCCATATATGGTGCTTATCACAGAAAGTAAAGGGAACCCATAAATGGGGAAACCTGCCTTTCATCTATCACGTTGTGTTCCACTGTGGTGGAAGAGAATCAAAATGTCATCACTGTGTTGGGGTCAAGGTACAGTGTGGGTGACTGTGGCCAATCACACTAATATGAGCTCAGAAGGCTCTACCACAAGTCGGATGCAAATAGTCCATATGAACATTTGGAGTGGAATGAATTGTAGATTTTGGGAAAGAAGAGAGGCTCTATAGCAGAGCATGTCAAAGGTCCAATATTTTGGTTTAGCTCAACTTCCCCCAACCTAATTATGCCAGATTGCACAATTTCACCTTAGCTCTTCTGGCTCCATAATCACCAGATGCCCATTTTTAGCTCTGAGGTATCCTATGTGTTCCCATCCTGAATGATTATATTCTGGACTGTAAGAGATCTGGTCCTACCTGTTCCAATATTGGGGAATTTCAATCCAAGGCCCCAGAGTAGCCACCAGGCAGCCCTAGAATGAGCCAGCATGCCAAGCCATTCTCAGTACTTATTATAGGCATATTGATGAACCAAGATACTCCTGGATGTCTGGGACCAGGGTGTTTTTGTTTGTTTAATGCTTTATTCCTTGTGAAACTAGCTGCCTTATGGTTATGGGGGCTCTGGGAGCTGAACTCGGCCTTGTCATTTTGGCCATAACTATAATAGAGACAAACAACTACTTAGCACCTCTACCAAGCTCATGTTCAGCCAGCAGCCCTACCTCATTTGACTGGAATGCAGTTAACTTTTCACTGTGCAGTATTTTGACCAGCCTGGGTATCTGGGACCAATTCAGCATTTGGGCTTCAGCCCAGTCTTTACTGTGACTCTGCCTCCTCAGAGTTGTTAAAGGAGACCAGGGCTTGAGTCAGGTCTGCTTCTCACTCATAGGATTTTGGGAAAGTTGCTCCACTTTTTTGAGTCTCTTTTTACTTGTTTATAACTTTTCTGGGTCTCTTTTTACTTGTTTGTAAAATAAAGAGGATTATGCTACATAGTTTATCTTTGCTGTTCCAAATTGAATAATTCTATAACTAGTTTGCCAGTCTCTTTCTTTGCATCTGCCAGTCCGCCATCCAGGACACAGCTTGATTTTGTAAGGGGGAAGAAAGCAAAACATTATACCAGGAACGAATGAGGAGACCTTGATTCTAGTCCCAAATTGCTTAATTTCTCTGGGGAAGTGTATTCAGCTATAAAGTGTAGACATGTAATTCCTCTCCTAACTAATAATAATCACTGATATTTTTATAACCCTTTTAACACTTCTCAATCTGGGCTTCCTAGCTATCCTTTGAAGTAGATACTATCAATATTTTAGTACCCTTTTTACAGATGAGGAAATTGAATGTCAGAGAAAAGTGATATTTGCTCATAGTAACAGTGTCAGAGCTAGGATTCAAACCTTGATTTTCCTGACTGCATCTGTGTCCACATACCATGATATCACTACCTACTTAACTCCGGAGGTTGTCATGATGGTCAAATGAAATACTATCAGGTATGGCACTTTAGGGAGATATAAAACATATTAGAGATACAGGCACTTAATGTCAGTGTTGTTATTAAGCAATCATTCAACAAGCTTTTTTTTTAAGTACCTACTATGTGCCATGTGCTGTGGAAGGCAACAGCAAAGATGGAAAAGTCCCTGTCCTCAAGGAGTTTTCCCCTTTTTTTCTGGGGAGGGGGAAGGAGAGACAAAGAACATGTATTAAATAAGTCTACATAATATATAAAAAGTAAATGCATCAACTTCTACTTCTGGGAGCCAAGATGTTGGAGTAAGAAGTAAGTCGCTCTCACTCTCACTTATTCACATGTGAAATCCCAGAAAATATCCTCCCAGGAAAAACTCTGTGACAACTGAGCCAGCCAAAAGACCTGGGGCAGCAGTCTTGTAGCCCAGGAAGCTTGGAGGCTTAACACGAAAGTCTCCTCTTGCTCTGAGAGAGGGGGAGCAATATAGGATGGGAAGTGTCCCAGCAAGTCAGTGGCAAGCTCCACCTCAGCATACCAGGGGGAGATCCTGAGCCCCAGGGTGGTGGAACAGGCAAGTGCCACCACCAGGATCCCCAAGTACCTCAGTACAGGCAGGGGAATCAGTAGACCAGCTTGGAAAACCACCACATGTGATAGCCTTCTCCAGCAGCCAAATCTCCTGGTACCTCAGCACAATTCAAGGAAGCATAGCTTCAGGAGTCAAAGCTCCAGGCTGACATACATCCTCCAGCAGTGAAACATTTGAGTACAAGGCCCAGGAGAGCAGGAGCCAAATAAAGGAGTGCAAGGCCCAGGTGAGCAGGCATCCCCCAGGGACCAGATTTCCCACACCCACCCCAAGAGCTCCAGTGTTGCTGACCCCAGCCCAACATCAGGTAAGCTGCCAGAACCTGACAGCCTCTAATTGCCAGCATCTGAGGCCCCAGCACACAAAACCAATGACCAGGTCCTAGGTTTCCAGCACAAAAAGCTTGGATCAGAGCTTCTTGGACTCCAGCAGGAGACCTCAACTTCATTAAAAGTCAGAAAATAGGCAAACACCATGAGCAAAAAGCAGAAATGGACATTAATCATAGATTCTTATTATGGGGACAGGGAAGATCATAGCATAAATTGAGAAGAGGACAACATTGTTGATATGCTCACATCAGAAACCTCAAAGGGGAATATGAACTGGTCTTAAACCCAAAAAGCCTTCTTGGAAGAGCTCAAGAAGGATTTTAAAAATCAAATAAGAGAGATAGAAGAAAAATTGGGAAACAAATGAGAGGCATGCAAGAGAGAGTCAATAGCTTGGAAAAGGAAGGACAAAAATTAACCGTAGAAAACAATTCTTTAAAAATACAGTTTGCCAAATGGAAAAAAAAAGTACACTGAAGAAAATGAGTCCCTAAAAATAAAACTGCCCAAATGGAAAAAAGTACACTGAAGAAAACAACTCTTTCAAAAGTAGAATTGGCCAAATGGAAAAGGAGGCAAAAAACTCACTGAAGAGAAGAACTTCTTAAAAAAATAAAATGGGCCAAATGGAAAAGGAGGTACAAAATCTAAAAGAAGAAAGCAATTCATCAAAAATTAGAATTGGACAAGTGGAAACTAATGATTTTATGAGAGTTTAAAAATCAGTCAAACAAAATCAAAAGAATGAAAAAATAGAAGACAACGTGAAACATCTCATTGGAAAAACAACTGACCTGGAAAATGGATCCAGGAGATACAATTTAAAAATTATTGGTTTACTTGAAAAGCATGAAGAATAAAAGAGCCTGCACAGTATCTTTCAGGAAATCATCAAGGAAAACTGCCCTGAGGGCCTAGAACCAGAGGGTAAAATAGTCGTCCACAGAATCCACCAATCACTGCCTGAAAGAGATCCCAAATTGAAAATGCCAAGGAATATTGTAGCCAGATTTCAAAATTACCAGGTCAAAGAGAAAATACTGCAACCAGTCAGAAAGAAACAATTTAAATAGCATGGAACCACAGTCAGGATTATGCAGGACATTGCAGCCTCTGCATTAAAAGATTGGAGGGTGTGAAATATGATATTCCATAAGCAAAGGACTTTGGATTACAAACAGGGATCAACTACCCAGCAAATTGAGCATAATCTTTCAGGGGAGGAGATAGACACTCAACATAATAGGGGACTTCCTAACCTTCTTGAAGAAAAGACCAGAGCTCAACAGAAAATTTGATCTTCAAATACAAGACTCAAGAGAGGCATAAAAAGGTAAACAGGAAAGGGGGGAAAAACAACAACATGTTATTAATAAAAGCAGATTGTTTACATCCTTACAAGGAAAGGTGACACTTGTAACTCTTGAGAACTGTATTGTTATTATGACATTTAAAAGGGGTATACATAGACAGAGGGAGTGGGTATAAGTTGACTTTGATGTGATGATAAAAAATCTAATTAACTGGTGAAAAGGAATTGTACTGGGAGAAAAGGAAAGGAGGAGGGAGACAATGGTAAATTACATCACATGAAAAGGCACAAAAACCTATACCATAGAGGGAAAGAATAGAGGGAGAGGAGCATTGTTTGAACCTTACTCTCATCAGATTTGGTTCAAAGAGGGAATAACATAATCAGTTAGGTATAGAAATCTAACTTACCCTATAGGAAGTAAGAGGTTAAAGGGAAAAGAAAAGGGAGGGGGTGAATAGAAGTGAGGGAAGTAGTAAGAGTAAAGGGGAAGAAAAGAGAGGGAACTAATAGAAGGGAGGGCAGACTGAGGGATGCAGTGGTGTAAAACAAAATTCTAGTAAGGAGGGAAAGGGAGAAAGGGAAGAGAAAAGCATAAAGGGGGGCGGGAATAGGATGGAGAGAAAGACACAGATAGCAATCATAACT
Organism: Vombatus ursinus; assembly: GCF_900497805.2. Classification (NCBI taxonomy): domain Eukaryota; kingdom Metazoa; phylum Chordata; class Mammalia; order Diprotodontia; family Vombatidae; genus Vombatus; species Vombatus ursinus. Next base: position 14,520,502 of record NW_020954610.1, on the reverse strand, counting down.
ATGAATGTGAATGGGATCTCCCATAAAATGGATGCTGATAGCAGAGTGGACTCAAAACCATAATCCTACAATATGTGGTTTACAAGAAAAACATTTGAAATAGAGGGATACACACAGAATAAAGATAAAAAGCTGGAGCTGAAGTAAAAACTAAAGCAGGGGTAGCAATTCTTATCTCAGACAAAGCCAAAGCAAAAATAGATCTAATTAAAAGAGATAAGGAAGGAAACTATACCCTGCTAAAAGGTACCATAGACAATTAAGTGATATCATTACTAAACATATATGCACCAAGTGGTATAGCATTCAGAGTTTTAGAGGAGAAGTTCAGGGAGTTAACAGGAAGAAATGGATAACAAAACTATACTAGTGGGGGATCACAGTTTCCCCCTCTCAGAACTAGATAAGTCTAACTACAAAATAAGCAAGAAAGAAGTTAAGGAGATGAATAGAATTTTAGAAAAGTTCAATATGGTTGAACTCTGGAGAAAACTGAATGGAGATAGAAAGGAATATGTCTTTTTCTTGGTGGTACATGACACCTAACAAAAATTGAGCCCTACAAGGGCATAAAAATGTCACAATGCAATGCATAAAGGCAGAAATCTTAAATGCACTCTTTTCAGATCATAATACAACAAAAATTACATGTCATAAAGGGACATGGAAAGATATACTAAAAATTGTTGGAAACTAAATAATCTAATCTTAAAGAATGAGTAGATCAAACAACAAATCAATAACTTCATCCAAGAAAATGACAATAATGAGACAACATAGAAAAACTTATAAGAGGCAGTGAAAGGAGTTCTTAGGGGATGTTTTATATCTCTCAATGCTTACATGAATAAAATAAAGAAAGAAGAGATCAATGAATTGAGCATGCAACTAAAAACGCTAGAAAAAGAACAAATTAAAAGTCCCCAATTAAATACTAAATTAGAAATTCTGAAAAAGGAGAGATTAATAAAATTGAAATTAAGAAAACTATTGAACTAATAAATAAAACTAAGAGCTAGTTTTATGAAAAAAAAAAACAAAATAGGTAAACCTTTGGTTAATTTGATAAAAAAAAAAAAAGAACAGAACCAAATTACCAGCATCAAAAATGAAAAGGGTGAATTCACCATCAATGAAGAAGAAATCAAAACAATAATTAAGAGAAATTTTGCCCAACTGTATGCCAATAAATTTGAAAATCTTAGTGAAATGGATAAATATTTACAAAAATATAAATTGCCCAGCTTCAGGGAAGAGGAAATAAAATACTTAAATAACCCCATTTCAGAAAAAGAAATTGAATAAGCCATCAATGAACTCCCTAAGAAAAAATCTCCATGGCCACATGGATTTACAAGTGAATTCTATCAAACATTTAAAAAGCAATTAATTCTAATACTACCTAAACTATTTGAGAAAATAGGTGGAGTCCTACCACATTTGTTTTATGATATGAATATGTTGCTGATACCTAAACCAGGAAAAGTCAAAACAGAGAAAGAAATTTATAGACCAATTTCCCTAATGAGTATAAATGCAAAAATTTTAAATAAAATATTAGTAAAGAGATTACAGCAACTAATCTCAAAGATAATACACTATGACCAGGTAGGATTTATACCAGGAATACAGGGCTGGTTCAATATTAGGAAAACTAACAGCATAAATGACCATATCAACAACAAAACTAATAAAAATCATATGATTATCTTAATAGATGCAGAAAAAGCATTTCACAAAATACAACATCCATTTCTATTAAAAACACTAGAGAGCATAGAGTCTTCCTTAAAATGAGAGGTGACATTTATCTACCTAAAACCATCAGCAAGCATTATATGTAATGGGAATAAGCTAGAAACATTTCCGATAAGATTGGGGGTGAAACAAGAATATCCATTATCACCACTGTTATTCAACATTGTACTAGAAATGTCAGGTTTAGCAATAGGAGAAGAAAAAGAAATTGAAGGAATTAGAAAAGACAAAGAAGAAACAAAGCTATCACTCTTTGCAGATGATATGATGGTATACTTAGAGAATCAAGTAAAAAATTACTTGCAATGGTAAACAAATTTAGCAAAAGTGCAGGATATAAAATAAACCAACATAAATTATCAGCATTTATATATTATCATAAAACCCAACAGGAAGACATAGAGAAATTCCATTTAAAGTTAATTTAAACATTATAAAGTATTTGAGAGTCTACCTGCCAAAATAAACTCAGAAACTATATGAACACAATTATAAAACACCTTTCATACAAATAAAGTCAAATCTAAATAATTGTAAAAATATCAGTTGATTAGGCAAGACCAATATAATAAAAATGACAATTGTATCTAAATTAATTGACTTATTCAGTGCCATAGCAATCAAACTACTAAAAAATTATTTTATAGAGCTAGAAAAAACAATACCTAAATATGCCTAGAAGAACAAAAGGTCCAAAACATCAACGGAACTAATGAAAAGAAATCCAAGGGATGGTGGCCTATCTGTACCAGATCTTAAATTGTATTATAAAGTAGCAATCATTGAAACTAATTGATACTGACTAAGAAATAGAGTAGTGGATCAGTGGAATAGGTTAGGTACATAAGACTCAATAGTCAATGACAATAGTAATCTACTATTTGATAAATCTAAAAACTCTTGCTTCTAGGGTATGCACTCACTATTTAACAAAAACTGCTGGGAAAACTGGAAAATAATATGGCAGAAACTAGGCATAGACCAACATCTTACTCCCTATACCAAGATAAAGTCAAAATGGATACATGATTTAGCTATAAAGACCGATGCTATAAGCAAACTAAGAGAGCAAGGAATAGTTTGCCTATTAGCTCTATGGAGAAGGGAAGAATTTATGACCAAACAAAAGACAGAGAACATTATGAAATACAAAATGGATGACTTTGATTACATTGAATTAAAAAGGTTTTGCACAAACAAAGCCAATGCAGCCAAGATTAGGAGGAAATTTTTACAGCTAGTGCTTCTGATAAAGGCCTCATTTCTCAAATATTTAAAAAACTGAGTTGAATTGATAAGAATACAAGTCATTCCCCAATTGATAAATGGTCAAAGGATATGAACAAGCAGTTTTCAGAGGAAGAAATTAAAGCTGTCTATAGTTACATGAAAAAAATGCTCTAAATCACTATTGATTAGAGAAATACAAATCAAAACAACTCTGAGGTGCCACATCACACCTATCAGATTGGCTAACATAACAAAAAGGGACAATGATAAATGTTGGAGAACATGTGAGAAAATTGGAACACTAATGCATTGTTGGTGGAGTTGTGACCTGATACAACCATTCTAGAGAGCAATTTGGAACTATGCCCAAAGAGCCATAAAAATGTTCATACCCTTTGACCCAGCAATAGCACTTCTAGGGCTGTATCCCAAAGAGATCATAAATGGACCTATATGTACAATAATATTTATAGCAACTCTTTTCATGTTGGCAAAGAATTGGAAATTGAGAGGATGCCCATGAATTGGGGAATGACTGAAAAAGTTGTGATATATAAATGTAATGGAATACTATTGTGCTGTAAGAAATGATGAGCTACAAAATTTCAGAAAAACCTGGAAAGACCTATATGAACTGATGTTGAGTGAAATGAGCAGAACAAAGAGAACATTATACACAGTAGTAGCCACATTGTGTAATGACTGACCTTAATAGACCTCACTTTTCTCAGCAATGCAAGGATCTAAGACAAGTCCAAGAAACTCATGATGGGAAATGCTATTCAAATCCAGAAAAAGAACCATGGAGTCTGAATGCACATGGAAGCATACTATTTGCTCTCCTTTTCTTTTGTTGTTTTGTTTTGTTTCTTCTTTCTCATGGTTCCTCCCATTAGTTCTAGTTCTTCTGTACATCTTGACTAATGTGAAAATATGTTTAATGTGAATGTATAAGTAGATCCTATGTCAGATTACACAATGTCTTGGGAAGGGGGAAAGAGAAGGAGGGAGAGGAATTTAAAACTCCAAATGTTATTGAAGTGAATGTTGAAAGCTAAAAATAAATAAATTATTAAAAATAAATAAATGCAACATTGTCGAAGACCATTAGGAGCTTGAGGGAATCATAGAAAACTTCATGTACAAGGTGGTGTTTGAGCTGAGTCTTGAAGGAAGTAAGGAATTCTAAGACTCAAAAACATGAGGAGGGAAGACATTTCTGGCATGGAGATGGGAGGTGGAGTGCCATGTGTGAGGAACAGCGTAAAACACCAATTTGGCTGGATTACAGAGTGTAAGAAAAAAGTATTGTTTAATAGTTTTGGAAAGGTATATTGAAGATAGGTTGAGGAAGATTTAAAATTCTGGAGTGCTGTTCATTCAGTCAGTCATATCCAACTCTTTGTGACCCCATGGACCATTGAATCCCAGCTCTTCTATCCTCCACTGTCAGCTGAAGTCTGTCCAAGCTCATGTAAAAAATGTTGTGGTTCAGTAACATCCAACTTTGTGACTCCATACAGGGTTTTCTTGGCAAATTTATACTGGAGTCATTTGCCATTTCCTTCTTCAGTAAAGTGAGGCAAACAGGGGTTAAGTGACTTGCCCAGGTTCACACAGCTAGTGAGTTTCTGAGGTGAGATTTGAACTCAGGTCTTCCCAACTCCAGGCCCAGCACTCTATGCACTGAGTCACTTAACTGCCTCCAAAATTCTGGAGTAGTTTATATTAAAGGCTTTGGTGTCTATTAGGAAGATCAGAAAAATAAATGCATAATGGTTCCATCTCTTGTTCCTGTTATGTTTCTGTGATGCTGCCCTGCCTTTCTCCAGTTGTGTTGTGACTCAATTACCCTACTTGAAGAGAACGTGGTAAATATTGACCTGCCTTATTCTAAGCTCTGTATACTGTCTCTCTTCTGAAAACCTTATGGCATTTAAGAGCAGAGAGTTGGTTTTCCAAGAAGGAGTTGTGGATGTTAGGAAGAAATACAATTAGCTGTCAGACTATCTGCCTGATTTTCATTATTACAGTGTCCTTTCTGGATACCCAGCTTGTTACTGTCTCTGCCTGGAGATAGAGTGAATGTGTTTGCCTAATGCCAGAGGCTAGAGCAACTAAACAGCCAGTTCTATTTCTGGCTCTAGGTGGACCAACCATCCATGCAACTGGCCAAAGGAAATGGTTCGAAATCTGGCACTGAGTTCCAGAGGTGGGGCATGAGTTGGGCATGTTGCTAATACAACCACTTCCTTTTATAGACAAATAAACTGAGGACTGGGAAGATGAAATGGAGCACAACGGTGGGGAGCTCTAGGGAATTCTGAGATGGACATCCATCCTTTTGTTTTCATAAAACTTTGGGGAGTTAGAAAAGTACTGGGTCAGAGTTGCTCATTGAGGATAAATTTACACAGCTCGTGGGAAATTTAGTTTTTGTCTCCCTCATTAGAATGTAAACCCCTTGAGGTCAGGGACCATATTTTTACCCTTTTTTGTGTCCCCAGTACTTGGGTCTTAGAGGCTATGAAAACTCTTCAGGCTACTGATCATCCAAGTTATCTTACTGTTTCCTTAGGAAACACTCTAAATTCCACTTTGCCTTTTACTAGCTATGGATCAGGAAACCTATCTTGACCCATAAGTTACCATTTCTTCTTTTATCAAAAGAAATTAGACCTCAAGTTCCTTGGAGGTTATTGACTTTTTTTTTCCGGTTTGTTTCCACAGAACGAACGATCAGTTGGTGGCATTTCTCTCTCGATACCGGGACATGAACTTCTTGAAATCACATGGCAGAGACAATGCAAGGTACCCTCTTTTTATCTTAAACTTTTGTAAAAACCAACTGGATTCTATGAACAGCCACTCTGTTCTCTCCTTGTTTGCCTTAGGTCTTGAAATGAGAATATGCCGCGTGAATCATACAGTACTATTACCCTAAACCAGATTCAGCTCACCCTTTAATGCCATTTATAGATTTGCTCTGTCTTGCCTACAAACTAAATTGTTAAAGTTTAAAAGTGGCTATGGAATTTTTGAAGACTGCATGTAAGTGTTGATTATTGTAACACCCAGAAGACTCTACCTACTCAGTCATAGAGAAAGTCTGCCATAGTGAGTAGAGTCCTGGCCTAGAAGCCAAGAAGATTTGGTTCAGGTTCTGTCTCAGACACATGTTGGCCCTGTGACCTTGGGCAAACCACTTGACCTCTTAGTATCCAAAGTGCTGGCCTATATTGATGAAAGAACTTCCCTCATCTCTAGGTTCCCTATATCAATGAAATCATAGGTTCAGTTGTTATTCCTATCTCATAACCTATCCCATGTTGAAATCTATCTCAGTGAAGTTCCCACACTAGTAATGCCTCTTACTGACAAAATGATAAAGCCTTCAGTATTCATATAATCTTGGACAGAGTTAAGTGATGATGGGGCTCATCATTACAGAGAGATGAGAATGGGATGGTGTTAATAAGAAAAGGCTTCCTGGAAGTGATGAGTTACCTGGATTTGTATAGACACTGAATGTTATTCCTATAACCCTTAATGAAGAGTGAGGGGCCCCATGCATCCCCATTAGAAAAGCATCTCCAGTAGAAAAGCACCATACCTTGCTCCAGGCTAGATTCAATCTGTGCTGGAATGATCATTTAAAGCAGATCTATGTGCATAGTAATTGGATTGGGCCTGGCACCACAATATTACTATGTGGCAAAACATAGGCGACTTCTTGAGGTGTGAGCATATCCTATACAGATGACTGGCGGGCCATGCTCTAGTTGGCAGAGTCAGCTCACCAATGGGGCTGAACTAGAACTAGACATAGGGAAGTCTGTAGCAAAGAGGACGTCTCACCTTTCTATTTTTCCCAGGGCAGTGATCAGCCTTAAACCCCAGAGCCCTCTTACTGAAATATTTAATGAATCCTGGCACTTGAACATAAAGCAAGGCTTAAGTTGCCAGTGTCAGCTGGGACTCAGATAATTTAGATCAATTATGCACACTAATTCAGCATTAATTTAATAGTGAAATGTGCTAATATGCCACTTGTCTGCTCCTCAGAGTAATGTTCTCTTCTTTATTAGCCAAAACAGTGCCTGCTGCATATATGCCACAGCTCTTCTCCCATCTAACACAACTCAAGAATCTGGCCTTCTCTGTTCCAGCCCAGAGACACAGTCTTCCTCATTTGTGACCTTTGCCAGAAGGGTGATGGCTCCTGATTCTTCTAAGCTGTCAGGAGAGTCCCTGGAAGGAATATTGGGATCCAGAAGTGACCAGGGCAAACAGTTAGAGCAGGGCCAGCCCTTAGACATGATTACTTACATGACAGAATCTCTCTATATCCTGTCTGATAACTGACCTCTCTTAGAGTTCCAGGGTTGTCCTCTGCATTCACACCCACTGATCTTATACTTCCCCTTTTCCATCCCAACCACACATATCCCTTTACCCACAGCTTTTCACAACCATGCCCAGAAATACCTTTTCCCCATCCCATCTTCTCTTTTTGAAGTTTCCCTCTTATATATTTTAGGAATAACATTTCTGAAGCTACCAGGGTCATTACTTCTCTTAGGTAATACACATCAATCCTCACAGAGACCTGGAGGCAGTGGCCCACCATTATATGAGGAAATAAGAAAGTCTAAATAGGTATTTGTAGGCCAAGTAGAGTGATATCCCATTGGGCTAATGGAAGGAGGCATTTTTAAGGTAGAGGCCCTCATGAGGCCATATGAGTCACCTTCCATAATATAGCTCCTGGTTCTAGTCCCAGCTCTTCAGGTTGCTAACTGTGTAACCTTGGACAAGCCACAGTATCTACAAATGCTTTCTGACTTGACTTCTCTCTGGCAATTACTTTTCTGTAAAGGTGGAGACATACATACATATACATATATACTTGCATACATATGTATACACATACACACAAGCATGTACATAGGTAGACAGATACGCATTCAGAAACTTTTTCTGTTTTGTCGTTTCAGTTGTGTCTGACTCTTTGTGACTCCATTTGGGATTTTTTAACAGAGATAGTGTAGTGGCTTGCCATTTCCTTCTTCATCTCATTTTACAGATGAAGAAACTGAGACAAACAGGGTGAAGTGACTTGTCCAAGAACACACAGCTAGGAAGTATCTAAGGCCAGATTTGAACTTGTGAAGATGAGCCTTCCTGACTCCAAGCCTGGCACTCTTATCCACTGTGCTACCTAGTTCACACACACACACACACACACACACACACACACACACACACACACACAC